>NC_141876.1:305049080-305200080 GCF_056163025.1 Triticum urartu
TTGTGTAGTAGACATCAAGCTCTTTTCTGGCGCCATTTCCGGGGAGTTTAGCGCTTGAAGGTATATCTTTAGATCTTGCAATCAAATCATTTTTTTTCTTGTTTTAGCACTAGTTTAGTTTATAAAAGAAAACTACAAGAAATATGGAATTGAGTTTGCCTCATACACTTCATCTTTTTAATACCTTTTGTGAGTATGATGGAAAGGAAAATTGTGCCAAAGTGTTAGAAGAAGAATGCATTAAAATGTTTGGCACTAAATATTTGGATGATGAGCATTATTGCAATGTTGTTAGTATGAACTCCTTTAATATCCATAGTACTAATGATGATTGCACTAGTTATGATGAAACTGTCTCCTATAAACATGTCTATTTTTGTGGAGTGCACTGGGTTTGCAAGTACACACCAAATAGGGAAGATAGATATTGGAAGATGCATAATCATTTAGAAACTAAATGGTTGCAAGAAAGGCTAAATGTTAGTGCTGAAAATTTATAATTTCTTAGCCATACTTGTGAACTTTGCAATGAACATGGTCATTTAAATATCAAATGCAAATTGTTTCATGATCAAATCGTGTCAAAAATTGTGATGACTTGATTTCCCTTGCACGTTATAATGAACTTAGTTTGCTTTTGGGTTATGAAGAAATGAAACGTCAAACTAAAATTATTCCAGAATATAACCTCGAGAAATTCCTCGATGTTGATCTAGAAGAAATTTATATGTATTGTGCGGTGAATTGCTTTGAAAATCCTTATATTGCCAATTATATAAAGAAAATAAAACAAATAGAAGATGAAGAGAATACTAACGAAAGGGAAGAGACTTCCCAATATCCTCCTATTATTTCTTATGATGAATCAGGTAACGAGGTGGAGCCTTTTATTCAACCAATCTCATTAATAAGGAGCTCCAGAAAGAGGATTGAACCCACGCATGATGTGGTGAAGAAGAAGAAAAGAAAAATGAAGAGAGGTAAAAATATATCTCTCCCAAATAATGATGCTCCTATCACTGTTGTGCCTCATGAAAATATAATTGTGGAAGATGATGCACTTGATGATGATCTCGTTATGCCTATTTCTTGTTGTGATGATTATGATTGGGAAGATAATGATACTTGTTATGATCTTGAAAATCTTTTTGGCACTTGCTTGGAAGAATATGATAATTGCTATTGGTGCTATCCACACTATTGATGATGAGAGTGATTATGCTTATGATATGAACAGGCCCAAGCTTGGGGATGCTATGTTTGAGGAAGATGATGTTTTTGAGAATATATTTTCTGAAATTAATGTTTGTCCCAAGCTTGGGGATGCTACGTTTAATGAAGATGATATTTTTAGCCTCCCAAGTTTTGATGAGCAAATTTATTATGATGGTAGCATGCCTCCTACTTACAATGATTATATTGATGAAAGTGGGTTTGGAAGAGTGTCAACTTTAGGAAGTAATGAACCCACTATTTTGGAGGATGTTGAATCTTATTATGGTAATTATTAAAGTGAATTTGGAGAGGTCATGACTTTATTTAGTGATGATTCCACTATCTTGGAAGAGGTTTCAATCGATTATGATGAGAACAAAGTTGCTACTTATTATAATTATTGTGATGATACATATGCTATAAAAAGTAGTGATGATTGTATTTATAAAACTTGTCATGATTATTATTACCCTTTTTCTGAACATTACTCTTTTAATGTGGAAACAATTTATAGTATTCGAGTCTCTTATGATACTCCCACTATTCCGATTGAGAAGAATTTTGCTTATGTGGAGAGTAATAAAATTTATATGCTTGTAGATCATGAAAAGAATGCTTTAGGTGCTGGTTATATTGTTTAATTCATTCATGATGCTACTGAAAATTATTAGGAGGGAGGAATATATGCTTGTAGGAATTGCAATAATATCAAGTTTCCTCTCTATGTGCTTAAAGTTTTGAAGTTATGCTTGATTTACCTTCCTATGCTAGTTGATTATTTTTCCCACAAGTTGGTTGCTCACAAAATCCCTATGCATAGGAAGTGGGTTAGACTTAAATGTGCTAGTCATATTCTTCATGATGCTCTCTTTATGTTTCAATTCTTATCCTTTATGTGAGCATCATTGAAATCATCATGCCTAGCTAGGGGCGTTAAACGTTAGCGCTTGTTGGGAGGCAACCCAATTTTATTTTTGTTCCTGTTTAGTAATAAATAATTTATATACCCTCTGTTATGATTGAGTTTTTATGTTTAATTAGTGTTTGTGCCAAGTAGAACCTTTGGGAAGACTTGGGAAAAGTCTTGTTGATCTTGCTGTAAAAAACAGAAACTTTAGCGCTCACGATAATTGCTGCCATTTTTTATTGGAGGGTGATATTTAGTTAATTCTTTTTGAAGATGATTAAAAGATAAATTCCTCACTTCCAGCAATTTATTTTAGAATTTTTGGTGTTCCAGAAGTTTGCGTTACCTACAGATTACTACAGACTGTTCTGTTTTTGACCGATTCTGTTTTTCGTGTGTTGTTTGCTTATTTTGATGAATTTATGGCCAGTAAAATAGTTTATAAACCATAGATAAGTTGGAATACAGTAGGTTTAACACCAATATAAATAAAGAATGAGTTCATTACAGTACCTTGAAGTGGTGTTTTTTTTTCTTTCGCTAACGGAGCTTACGAGTTTTCTGTTAAGTTTTGTGTTGTGAAGTTTTAATGTTTTGGGTGAAGATTCGATGGACTATGGAATAAGGAGTGGCAAGAGCCTAAGCTTGGGGATTCGCAAGGAACCCCAAGGTAATATTCAAGGACAATCATAAGCCTAAGCTTAGGGATGCCCCGGAAGGCATCCCCTCTTTCGTCTTCGTTCATCCGTAACTTTACTTGGAGCTATATTTTTATTCACCACATGATATGTGTTTTGCTTGGAGCGTCATTTTAATTTCTTTTGTTTTGCTTGCTGTTTGAATAAAATACCAAGATATGAAATTCTTAAATGTTATAGAGTCTTCACATAGTTGCATAATTATTCGACTACTCATTGAGCTTACTTATATCTTTTGGAGTAGTTTGTCATTTGCTCTAGTACTTCACTTATATCATTTTAGACCACGGTGGTGCTTTTATTTTATAGAAATAGATGAACTCTCATGCGTCACTTATATTATTTTGTGAGTCCTAAACAGCATGGTAATTTTCTTTGGTTATGAATTTAGTCCTAATATGATGGGCATCCAAGAGGGATATAATAAAAACTTTCATATAAAGTGCATTGAATACTATGAGAAGTTTGATACTTGATGATTGTTTTGAGATATGAAGGTCGTAATATTAGAGTATGCTAGTTGAGTAGTTGTGAATTTGAGAGATACTTGTGTTAAAGTTTGTGATTCCCGTATCATGGACGTATGGTGAACCGTTACGTGATGAAGTCGGAGCATGATTTATTTATTGATTGTCTTCCTTATGAGTGGCGGTCGGGGACGAGCGATGGTCTTTTCCTACCAATCTATCCCCCTAGGAGCATGCGCGTAGTACTTTGTTTCGATAACTAATAGATTTTTGCAATAAGTATGTGATTTCTTTATGACTAATGTTGAGTCCATGGATTATACGCACCATCACCCTTCCACCATTGCTAGCCTCTCTGGTACTGCGCAACTTTCGCCGGTACCATAAACCCACCATATACCTTCCTCAAAACAGCCACCATACCTACCTATCATGGCATTTACATAGCCATTCCGAGATATATTGCCATGCATCTTTCCACCATTCCATTTGTTATGACACGCTTCATCATTGTCATGTTGCTTCGCATGATCATGTAGTTGACATCATATTTGTGGCAAAGCCACCATTCATTATTCTTTCATACATGTCATTCGTGAGTCATTGCACAGCCCGGTACACTGCTGGAGGCATTCATATAGAGTCATATTTTGTTCTAAGTATCGAGTTGTAATTCTTGAGTTGTGAGTAAATAAAAGTGTGATGATCATCATTATTAGAGCATTGTCCAAAGTGAGGAAAGGATGATGGAGACTATGATTCCCCCATAAGTCGGGATGAGACTCCGGACGAAAAAATAAATAAATAAAAGAGGCCAAAGAAGCCCAAATAAAAAAAAGGAGGCCATAAAAAAGAGAAAGGGCCCAAATAAAAAGTGAGAGAAAAAGATAGAAGGGGCAATGCTACTATTCTTTTACGACACTTGTGCTTCAAAGTAGCACCATGATCTTCATGATAGAGAGTCTCTTATGTTGTTACTTTCATATACTAGTGGGAATCTTTCATTATATAACTTGGCTTGTATATTCCAATCATGGGCTTCCTCAAAATGCCCTAGGTCTTCGTGAGCAAGCAAGTTGGATGCACACCCACTAGTTTCTTTTGTTGAGCTTTCATACACTTATAGCTCTAGTGAATCCGTTGCATGGAAATCCCTACTCACTCACATTGATATCTATTGATGGGCATCTCCATAGCCCGTTGATACGCCTAGTTGATGTGATACTATCTTATCCCTTTTTGTCTTCTCCACAACCACCCTTCTATTCCACATATAGTTCTATATCCATGGCTCACGCTCATATATTGCGTGAAGATTGAAAAAGTTTGAGAACATCAAAAGTATGAAGCAATAGCTTGGCTTGTCATCGGGGTTGTGCATGATTTAAATACGTTGTGTGGTGAAGATGGAGCATAGCCAGACTATATGATTTTGTAGGGATAGCTTTCTTTGGCCATGTTATTTTGAGAAGACATGATTACTTTGTTAGTATGCTTGAAGTATTATTATTTTTATGTCAATATTAAACATTTGTCTTGAATCTTATGGATCTGAATATTCTTGCCACAATAAAGAGAACTACATGGATAAATATGTTAGGTAGCATTCCACGTCAAAAGTTCTGTTTTTATCATTTACCTACTCAAGGACGAGCAGGAATTAAGCTTTGGGATGCTGATACATCTCCAACGTATCTATAATATTTGATTGTTCCATGCTATTATATTATCAACCTTGGATGTTTTATATGCATTTATATGCTATTTTATATGATTTTTGGGACTAACCTATTAACCTAGAGCCTAGTGCCAGTTTCTGTTTTTTCCTTGTTTTAGAGTATCATAGAAAAGGAAAATCAAACGGAGTCCAATTGACCTGAAACTTCACGGAACTTATTTTTGGACCAGAAGAAGCCCACGGAGTATCAAAGATGGACCAGGAGAGTCCCGGGCTGCCCACGAGGGTGGGGGCGCGCCCACTCCCCCTGGGCGTGCCCCCCTGCCTCGTGGGTAGCCCGGAGGTCCACCGACGTACTTCTTCCTCCTATATATACCCATATACCCTAAAAACTTCGGGGAGCAGAATAGATCGGGAGTTTTGTCGCCATAAGCCTCCCTAGCCACCGAAAATCAATCTAGACCCGTTCCAGCACCCTGCTGGAGGGGGAAACCCTAACCGGTGGCCATCTTCATCATCCCGGCGCTCTCCATGACGAGGAGGGAGTAGTTCTCCCTCGGGGCTGAGGGTATGTACCAGTAGCTATGTGTTTCTCTCTTTCTTGTGTTCTTAAGGTGATACCATCTTGATCTATCGCGAGCTTTGCTATTATAGTTGGATCTTATGATGTTTCTCCCCCTCTACTCTCTTGTAATGGATTGAGTTTTCCATTTGAAACTATCTTATCGGATTGAGTCTTTATGGATTTGAGAACACTTGATGTATGTCTTGCGTGGGATACCCATGGTGACAATGGGGTATTCTATTGATCCACTTGATGTATGTTTTGGTGATCAACTTGGGGGTTCCGCCCATGAACCTATGCATAGGGGTTGGCACACGTTGTCGTCTTGACTCTCCGGTAGAATCTTTGGGGCACTCTTTGAAGTACTTTGTGTTGGTTGAATAGATGAATCTGATATTGTGTGATGCATATCGTATAATCACACCCACGGATACTTGAGGTGACATTGGAGTAGCTAGGTGACATTAGGGTTTTGGTTGATTTGTGTCTTAAGGTGTTATTCTAGTACGAACTCTATGATAGAACGAACAGAAAGAATAGCTTTATGTTATTTTACTATGTTCTCTTGAATAGATCGATCAGAAAGGATAGCTTTGAGGTGGTTTCATACCCTACCATAATCTCTTCGTTTGTTCTCCGCTATTAGTGACTTTGGAGTGACTCTTTCTTGCATGTTGAGGGATAGTTATATGATCAAATTATGTTATTATTGTTGAGGGAACTTGCACTAGTGAAAGTATGAACCCTAGGCCTTGTTTCAACGCATTGCAATACCGTTTGTGCTCACTTTTATCATTAGTTACGTTGTTGTTTTTATATTTTCAGATTACAAAAACCTTTATCTACTATCCATATACCACTTGTATCACCATCTCTTCGCCGAACTAGTGCACCTATACAATTTACCATTGTATACGGTGTGTTGGGGACACAAGAGACTCTTTGTTATTTGGTGGCAGGGTTGCTTCAGAGAGACCATCTTCATCCTACGCCTCCCACGGATTGATAAACCTTAGGTCATCCACTTGAGGGAAATTTGCTACTATCCTACAAACCTCTGGACTTGGAGGCCCAACAACATCTACAAGAAGAAGGTTGTGTAGTAGACATCATGCTCGCGCTGGCTGCCCTGGCGGGGACTGCACCGTGGGTGTGGCCCCTCCTGTATGGCCAGCAGCACGAGTCGTTGTCGTCGCTTGGGGAGGTCGTGTCGCGCTAGCTTGATGTGAGCCCTAGCCTTTGTGAAACCGAGCAGACTTTGGATGGTGGCGCACCATTCGTCCATCTTCTCGGCCGCTGGCGGAAACTTCAGCAGTAGCTGAGCCCGCGCCATGGCTTTAGTGGCTGTGCTTGGCATGTGTGTTGATGAAGTAGATCACAGCATCGCTCGGCTCCTAACTGTTCCAGCGGCGGCAGCACCACGCCCCTACTGTTGCGGAGTGGCCACCTGGAAGGCAGGGTGGTGCGGCGAGGAGCTCGACGGCCAGCGGCTCCATCAAGCGCGGCAACTTGGTCGACCCGTCTCGGGGGAGGTGCACGCGCTGCGGTCACTCCCGTGGTGGGGGCGGCCGGAGGGCGATGATTTACCCCAGAACGAGCGCCGTTGCTGCGGCTGTGCCCGTCGGCGAGAGGAGGGGCCTCGGACGGAGTAACCCCCTCACCCGTACCTTTTGGAGCATGGTCGTCGGAGCTCTGCTGATGTTATTCTTCTCCGATGCCTCCTACTCCTGTGTCGGTCGCGGGGCGAAGTGGTGAGAGTGTCGCATGCTCCGACCAGGCCCCCAGCAGCGTCCACGTCCTCGTATGCCTTCGCCTCCCTCGCAGCATCAGAGGCCGCGAGCGGCGGAGCCTTCAAGGTGGATGGATGAGATGAAGTACCAGATTTCTTCTTGGGCGCCATGGTCGATGGCGCCGTCGAAGGTGAAGATGGTGATGAAGACGACGCGCTGCACACGCCTTCAGGTTCGCACAAGCGACCCCCCTACCCGGTGCGCCAAAGATGTTCGGGCCGCCGTGAGGTGTAAAACCCTACTCCTGCTTTGGTGGATTGATAGTGGAAGAGTGCTGGCGGAGCGTAGTACACTTGACTGGCAAGGGCGGCAGTGGCTACGCGCGTATGGGCATTTTTGTTATGCAACCTTCAAACCCTTTCTACGGTTGTTGTTGTCCTCATTTTATAGATTAAGGGGCTACCACAATGGCAAAGTAGTCATTATGCATTGATAAGATAGCAAACAATGCTATCATACCTAACTCTGCAGGCTGATAGGGTGCATTAAATGCACTGCTTAACGTCACGTCATTGGATGCCCGGCAAGCCTTGCCGGGCTATTTGGCCAGCGTCGCACCTGCTCACTTGACACGTCGCAGGACGGGTGTCGTTCTAGGGCATCTTCTGTAGAGAAAGGCTACCATGTGGCGAATGGCTGCCACTTAGTCACTTTGCGGCTTGACACCACATTGATTGACGACGCAGGTCGTGGTGGAGTAGCTGGGTGAGGTGGTTTTGCCCTCATGAGTCTCGGCAAGCCCTGCCGGGACGTCTTGGGTGTCTTCGTCCGGGGGCGGCCCCGCCCCTGCTGAGCTCACTTGCCCAGCAAGGGGGGCTTTTCTCCCGGTGGCATTTTGCTTCTTTGGCTTGTTCTTGGTCCTCTTGGTTTGCATATTTGTCCTTCAAAGCTCTTGGTCTCTTGCACTCTGACTTGGGCTGGTTCCTCAATCCTATTCCCGTGCCTATGCATAGTCTGGGAAACAGAGCCAGGGTTTGTTTCCACTGACACCAGCGAGTTGTCGTCCCCGGACAACATGACTGTAGGAGGAGAAGCCAGACTAACAGGAAGTCAGGAGCCGCTATCCCAACAGCGTCACCGCTACCCGGGCGTGCCTCCGTGCCTACCTTCCCAGTCCGTTGAGGGCTCAGGTATGCAGCAGCCAGTAAGCCAACCCGATTTATCCTGAGATACGTCCTCAACACTCAGCAGCCACTCTTCATCACCCATTTTCTAATTGATTCATTACTCATTAGGCAGCAATGTGATTTGGGTTTGTTGTGTATTGAGTGCTACCTACACTTAATGGTTCAGATGTATTTGTGTAATCTTTAGTACTTGTAAAGTTCACAGGGTTTCAAAATTTCGGCCCTAGGAAGAGACACTAGTCTTTTTGGATTGTTGGTCATAGTGACATTGACAAAGATTACTTCTGTAGGCCAGGTTTGTTGACAATTTTACTTGTTTTTCTTACTCCTTCGATATGATATCCAATTATTCATGTCGATTAGTTGCAAACAATAAGTGATAGACCAACTTCTTGATTCAGAGTTTGGACGGTCTCTTATTGCAGTTACAATTCTACATACTTGTCCTAATAAGCTCACAAGTAATGATTGATTTACTACCTCTATGCTTGCCTTGTCATATTTGTTGTCAATATTCTTTTAGGGTGGACCACCATGTTTCAAAATACTGGAATCGTAGACATGTGTGGATACTATTTCTCTATGTGATCTCTTCCATCATGTGTGGGCAACGAACACCACATTGTATAGAAAGAAAGTGTCATTTCCACCTTTTACATAGGCTACGATCTTTTACATGGAATACAATCTTCCTACTTGCTTTGTGTCGCATTACCAGCACTCCACCCTTGAAGCTAAACATTATGCCACTCATAATTCCTTAGTTTATTTGTTCAAATACGAATTTGGTATGATTCTAATGTTCCTACTTCAGTTTTGACATGTGTGTCTTCATGTTATGGAGACATAAGAGGTTTGTATTTCTGTGTGTGGTCTGGTCAACATGGTTGCGGGTGAACTTTGAATATGCAGGGGTTTATAGGGAGACACTCTTTGAGTTGAATCTGCAATGCATTCCATAGATAATCTGACTACTTTTTATGTTTTCATGAATCTTAGATACTGAACAAAATCATAATGATTATGAGCTTGCGCGCATCAAAAGAATAAAGAACAACAATGACATGGCTATCAAACTTGGCATTAAGGGTCTGGAAGCAATTCTGGATGCAATGCAATGCAAATGCTCTCCACCTACAGATTCATGCTCAAAATATGATCCTAACAATGATTCTGAGCTCGAGGCAGACCTATGTCAATGTAGTTCCCTAGTGGAGGAGTCATAGGTAGATGACCTATCTTATTCACCCATCAAGGTGCTTGCTCTAACTTTCCAAGGTTATATTGGTCGCACATATCTTGCAACTGATGCTTTGCATTGTTTCTACTTTATTGCACTGCCATTAGCTTAGTTTACACACTGTGTATGTGAATACGCCCTGCCTATCCATTTTAGTACATATTCCATTTGTCATCATACCATATTTATCCATTCAAATGTTGTTTTTATGTATCAGACGTTCAAAAGGACGAGGGTGATTGCTGACCGTGGAGGAGCACGAACAAAGTATTTGGAAAAGGTAGTGACACCTGATAAATCATATAGCCCATTAGGTGTAATTGCAATATCACCAGACCCAAAAAAACATGGCCACAACTCTAGCAGACTCTATCCGTACTAAACTGGCCATCTCTGATGCCCCAACTCAGGAGACCCCAACTGGCGTAAATAGTATGATGATGCCAGTTGACGTAGCACCAGCTCTACGACTCAAAACCCCCGTTCCAGCAAAGAGTATAGGAAATCAAGTTGCAAAATACCTTTTTGGATGAGAGAGATCCCCAGTTGCAGCAAATAGGACTCCTGTTCCACTTCTTCCCAGTTTACAAGACGCCGCTTATATTGTTGTCAAGAACATTGTGTGCATATTTCCTTCATGGAAATATTATACCACTGAGAAAGAACAATTTCCAATCTTCCTCCACAACTTATGCGTAAGTAATGTACTAATATTATTCATGGTAATTACTGCATATGTTTCTGCTGACAGAAGACACAAGATTTCATTCTTTTAAATAGGCGAGGACCAAACTGGATTGTCAATACTAGCAAGGGTTGGTTGCACTTTTCAAGCACTCGTTGATGAAGTATTGTTCCTACCTGAGGCAAGCACACTTCAATGGCAAGCCTCTAAACGAAATTTCTATAAAGTGTCCGGTGCTACATTTATCAGACAATGACTGGAATAACCTTGTTACATATTTGTCTCATCTACAACATAAGGTACTGTCTATGATATCAGATCACAATTTGAACTACATTTTTACATCGGCGTTAACATCTGACTTGTACGAAAACAGTTTGCAGAAGAACATTCATTCTCAAGGGACCACAGAATCTCGCAACTATACTACACACTGCATTGCTCTTGTGAGTACCTCTTCCCCTGTATGACCATACTTACTTTCATAGCTAGTTGATTATGTAGCATCATTGCACATGTTAGCCTCGTTATCGTCCATTTGGTGGACATTATAAGATCCGTATGGACTCTCACATAAATTTAGAATCAACCAAATGCATTTTAAGAGGTTTAGCTATGTAGACCTCTTGTAAGGAATGAACATCGTCTATCACTGTACTTACATTAACAGCTACTCCCTTCGTCCCATAATATAAGAACGTTTTGTATAGTACAACAATGTTCAAAACACTCTTATATTATGGGAAGAGGGATTGGTTCATTGTGTAGCATTCTACATCGTATCTCCCTCGCCCACCATTTACAAAAAAAATTAGATCTATATTTAATCTTACCAACAAGTTGAATACACATACAATGCCAGTGCAGAAGTGTAGCCCATTGCACTTGTTATTACATTTTGTCCTGTAACGCTTGTACTTCCATGGATTGATAGTGTATTATGTAGCATCAATCTGCATATTATCTTCATTATCCTCTATCCCTTGTAGTATTATCATATCTGTAATTACTCTCTACAAAATGTATAGTACATGCAATGCTTATGAAGAAGATTATGTGCTAAAATTCTTGAGTTATCATTCCCTTGACATGGAGGAGGGCATTATAAAGCCAGTGTCAACTGTTAATGTAAGTCAGTCCTTCTAAAGCCTTTATCCTCAACTTGTCGGTGTACAAAAGTAGGGGTGCTCCTTTTTACCCCTTTACTTGTGCATGGACAGTCGGAGCCGCGCCCACGGCCACACTAAGCAGGGCAGGGGAGGGAAGCCGGAGAGAAGCCAAAGGCGCAAGGCGATCAGAGGCAACGCCAAGACCAGAAACACAAAGAGCAAAGGGGGCAAGGCGGACTCCACCGGCGGGACCCTTGCCAAGGCAGCCTCAACAGCCCTGGCAAGAGCCTTGTCGGGGCAACTTGCCCAACGCCAGCAGAGCGAGCCACCCTTGAGCCCAAACATTCCGACCGCCGTCAACAACTACGTTGGGACCAGGGCTCCGGAGGCACCTCCGTGGTGGCATGCAGATCTTTGTCAAGACCATAGATATATGAGATCAGATGAGGATTAGGACATGACTACCCTCGGCGGGGTCCTCACCAAGGAAATCCACAAGACCCCCGGCAAGCGTCTTGCCGGGGACGACTACGACACCACGGCAAGACCCTTGCCGAGCCCCCGGCAAGGTCCTTGCCGAGGATGCCAGCAGGGCCACTGCTAGGCCCGCACCAGCCAAGAATCCGTCGCCATTCGCATGCAGCTGCTAGCCCAACCAGCTGGGCAGGCACCTGCATGGCAACATGCAGCTTCCAGGCCAAATCAGCAAGCACCTGCATGGCGGCATGCAGATCTTCATGAAGGCCCTACCACCGCGCCACCTCAGCTGCTTGCCTGCCTACATGGCGCTGCATATATCGCTGGCTTGGGCGCGTGTCGAAGTGAGGCCGAGCGGCGACGGACGGGACATGCCTCATTCTCGTCCCCGACAAAGCTAATGGACACCTAAGTAGCGCATTTGATGCAATTTGTCCCGTAATGTCGTGCGATAAGCTCACGCACTGTAGGCCTTTCCACCTCCTGTGTGCCACTTTGGCAACCCCTTTTTTCTATAAAAGGAGGCCCGAGCTGACCAGGAGAGGGATTCTCATTTTTGGAACGGCACAGCCACCATAGCTAGTTCAAAAAGCTCAAGAACACTCAATACATGCACCAAAGCAGGAGAATAGTTTTACGCATGCTCGTGGCCTGAACTTGGGTAAATTATCCGTGCGCTTGCTCCTAAACCTACTCTTCTCACGACTCCGCGCCCGCTGACTGTTGAATGGATCCCAGTGATCCCATAGGTGTCGTTCGCCACCGACATCTTTGGCGCACCAGGTAGAGGGCACAGTTGTGAGAATCTGGTCTAGCAGTTAGCCTAGCGGTTCTTTGTCGCCATGGCTCCGAAGAAGAAGGAGGCCACGACGGTCGGTTCGTCATGGGACAGACGGCCCGTACATGTGAGGGCAATTAGCGGGCCATTGCGGACAGGACCCAAGGCACGGCCCGCGAGCACCAACATCGCTCTGGTAGTCAGAGGCTGGCGAGCGGCGTCGTTCGTGCGCCAGACGGCGCGTCGCACGCCACAAAATCCAGAGACGGAGCTCGGTTCCCCGCAGGTGGAGCGGGGCCCTCTGGGGTCACCGCCGTGCCACCCACGGGCGGCGCGATGACCTCCAAGACGCCCACCCCGGCACCCACAGCATGCTCTTCCCATGGTGTGCGCGACGAGCAGCGTCACCACGCCGGTGACCCTGGGCACCGCCGTGGGAAGAGCCATGTACATCGTCTGTGGGATGAAGGAGGCCAGCATGCCCGCCGAGGTGCTGGCGAAAATGGAACGCAGCCGCTGGGCCATGATAGAGCTCCTTCTAACGTGGTTAGAAGTCGAAGCGCGCCACGGTCCACACAGCTTTCGCCACCACCCATGCCAGCAGAAGCTTTGGCGTGCGCCTAGCTGCTCCTCAACTTCCCTCCTGCTACGGAGAAGCACGACGAACGGAGAGCCACCATCCGGAGCCTGGTCGTCGTCGCCCACAAAGACGAGCCACGGCGGTAGTGCCCTCGGGCCGGCGCTCCTTCGAGCCACCACACGCCAGCGGTGGAAGGACCGGGGGAGCTGCAGCCACAGTGCACTCTCCTCCCTCGCTCCAGCTGCCGCCGGTGCTGGTCCGTCGTGACGACGCTGGTGATAACATTTCCATAGCGTCGTCCGACCCCCAGACCCACCGCGATCAACACCAAGTTCTTCTGGAGCGATCCCATGAAGACGCTCGAACCGCTATGGGCCACCCAGCACCGGATAAGCAGGCGGGACCCGCTATGGACCCCCCAGCACCGTGGGGCTCGGGCGCCCTACCTTACGAGGTGGGTTGCCCAGCCTTAACCCGTGAGCTGCAGCGGTTCCAGTGGCCATCCCACCGCATGTTCAAGCCCAACGTCGGCGAGAAGTACAACGGCAAGATCCATCCGTCAGAGTTCCTTAGCATCTACACCATCGCGATGCAAGCTGCCGGAGCTCATGACGACAAGGTGCTTGCCAATTAGTTCCCGTTGGCACTGAAGCCCAATGTCATGTCTTGGTTAATGCACTTGTCGGCGGATTCCATTTCTTCTTGGTCATATCTATGCCATGAGTTCATTGGTGCCTTCACCGGAGGCCCCCAAGCTCATAGACAGGCCAGTGATTTGCATATCATTCCCCAGAAGGAAGGGGAAACCCTACGCAAGTACATCCAGAGATTTAGCCGGGTGCAGTACAACATCCCCGATGTTCATCCCGCTGCCGTGATTAGCACGTTCCATCAGAACGTGTGCAACTGCAACATGCGCTAAGAGCTGGCGTTGAACAAGGTTAAGGATGTGGCCGAACTTTATGTTCTGGCCGATAGGTGCGCCCGGGCTGAAGAGGGAAGGAAGTACCCCGACGAGGACGCCAACGTGGAAACCGACTCTACTGATGAAGACACCGCCGCCCCGATGAAGAAGGGCCAGCGTCGCAATAGGAAACGCAAGGGCAAGGCCGTGCTTGCTGTCGAGGGATCCGATGACACCGGCGCCGCCAAGAAGTCCAAGGCAGACGACACCGGCAAGGAGATTGCCGGGTGCGCTGCCTACCGGGCCTTGGCGGCCACCGACAAGCTAGGAGGCTCCGACAAGCAGTATTGCAAGATCCACCGCACCAAGGGCCACGACCTCCAGAACTGCTGACAGGTCGACGTTCTTGCCGAAAAGCGAAAGGCCGAGTATGAGAGGCGGGACAAGGAGAAGGTTCAGGATGGTGCCGAAGGATCCGACAAGAAGCGTGGCGGGCAAGGATGCTGCCGCGGCAAGGATAACCAGCGAGAGAGGCCCGCTTGGGGCTCCGACAAGAAGCAGGAAGACGATGATCATGATGAGGACGACGAGTCCGGCGAGCAAGAGTTTCATAAGGCTACGGAGGCCATGTGCATCGATGGTGGCGCCTAGCTGCACACTTCTCACCGCCAGCTCAAGCAGTGGGCGCTCGAGATTACAGCAGCAGAGCCATTGTTCGACGCTCAGAAGCCACTGAAGTGCTCCAGCACGCCCCTCATCTTTGACGCCGAGGACCACGCTGACCGCATAACCGCGGTTCGGTGTTTGCCGTTGTTGGTCTCGCCAATGATAGGCAACCTCAAGGTGAACAAGATGCTGGTTGACGGCGGGGCCGACCTGAACTTGATCTCACCCGTCGTGATCAAAAGGTTGCAAATTCCTGATGGAGACCTTGAGGAAACGGGTACGTTTCAAGGGGTCAGTCCAGGAAGGAGCCAACCGAAGGGGAAGGTCACATTGCCCTTGACATTTGGAGGTGAGTTGAACTACAGGACGAAAAGGATCGTCTTTGATGTGGCCGAGATCCCCTTGCCCTACAACGGGATCCTCGACCGCCCGACACTAGCCAAGTTCATGGCGGCGACACACTACGCCTACAACACGCTGAAGATGCCTGGGCCGATAACCATCATCACCCCCCCCGACAAGAAGGACGTGCTGATCTGCGCTGACCAACTCTATCGAGAAGCAGTTGCAGCAGCAACTACCAAGGCACTTGCTCCTACCGTTGAAGCCCCGGGAGGGAAGAAGAAGACCGGCAAGACCTCTCGCACCTACTCCGGCAAGCGCACCTCTTCGGAGTGCTGTGCTACCGTTGAGGACGTGCCCAAGAGCTCTACTGGCAAGAGCAAGAAATCCAGAGCTGCACCACCAGAGACCAAGAGGGTGTCCGTCAAGGAGGATGGCACGGGAGGAGCTTTCACCATAAGCTCCACCCTCGACAGCAAATAGGAAAGCGCACTCGTCACTTTCCTGCGGGCGAATGTTGATACGTCTCCAACATATCTGTAATTTATGAAGTATTCATGCTATTATATTATCAACCTGGGATGTTTTAGATGAATTTATATGCTATTTTATATTGTTTTTGGGACTAACCTATTAACCTAGAGCCCAGTGCCAGTTTCTGTTTTTTTCTTGTTTTTGAGTTCTACAGAAAAGGAATATCAAACAGAGTCCAATTGACGTGCCAATTTTTGACGATTTTTTATGGACCAAAAGAAGACCCCGGAGTAAAAGAGTTGGGCAAGAAGAGTCTCGGGCTGTCCACGAGGGTGGGGGGCGCGCCCAGCCCCTAGGCATGGGCCCCTGCCTTGTGGACGCCTCGGGCACCTCCTTGACGTGAGACCGACGCCAAAAATTCGTATAAATAAAGAAACCTCGGAAAATTAACCTAGATCGGGAGTTCCGCCACCGGAAGCCTCCGTAGCCATCGAAAACCAATCTAGGACCTCTCTGGCACCCTCCCGGAGGGGGCCATCATCACCGGAGGGCATGGAGGAGGATCCCGGAGGGGCCATCATCACCATGAAGGCCAAGGACCAGAGGGAGAACCTCCCCCCATCTAGGGGGGGAGGCCATGGAGGAGGAAGCACAAGGGGGAGAACCTCTCCCCCTGTCTCTCGGTGGCACCGGAGTGCCATCGGGAGGGGAATCATCGTCGCGGTGATCGTCTTCATCAACATCACCATCATGATCATCACCCTCATCTCTTTTACACGGTCCACTCTCCCGCACCCTGCTGTAATCCCTACTTGAACATGGTGCTTTATGCCACATATTTATGATCCAATGATGTGTTGGCATCCTATGATGTTTTGAGTAGTTATCCTTTGTCTTTGGGTTGATTTATGATCTAGATTGATATGAGTTGTATGTTTTACTTTGGGGCTGTCCTATGGTGCCCTCCATGTCATGCAAGCGTGAGGGGTTCCCGTTGTAGGGTGTTGCAATACGTTTATGATTCTCTTATATAGTGGGTTGCGTGAGTGACTGAGCACAAACCCGAGTAAGGGGGTTGTTGCGTATGGGATAAAGAGGACTTGATGCTTTATGCTATGGTTGGGTTTTACCTTAATGATTTTTAGTAGTTGTGAATGCTTTCTAGAGTTCCAATCATAAGTGCATATGATCCAAGTAAAGAAAGTATGTTATCTTATTCCTCTCCCTCATATGAAACTGCAATAGTGATTACCGGTCTTGTTAACGATTACCTAGGACAATTCCGCACACCGATCCACCATTATTCCACACTCGCTATTTATAATATTTAGTAATATATTCTAACTTCATGATAACAGCACCTACTTTTACATTTTAGCTCTCCGATATCATACAAAGTTATCCTCTTCATACCCACAACATAGTTTTATTTCTTGTTGCTAGTTGGAAGCAAACGTTCAGTGTACGTAGAGTCGTATCAGTGGCAGATAGGGCTTGAGAGAATATTGATCTTACGTTTAGCTCCTTGTGGGTTCGACACTCCATACTTATCACTTCCACCTTTGGAAATTGCTACGATGATTCCTTGTACTTGGGGATTATCAAGCTCTTTTCTCGCGCCGTTGCCGGGGAGCAATAGCGTGGGGTTGATATTCTCGTGTGTGCTTGTTTGCTTTCTTCACTAAGTAGATTTTTTTTGCTTTTTTGTTTCTGTTTAATTGTGGGTGAAACATACAAAAAAAATTTAAAGAATGAAAATACAAAAAAATAATTATTATTTGCCTCTCATGCCTAAAAAGTTTTTCAAAAAGAGAAGTGATTGGAAAGTTATGCATTGAAGAAGTGAGGGTCGACCTTGAGCACTTGTGTTCATGATCACGGAAACAATGTAGATTTTTTCATGGAAGTTTCTCTGTAAATAATTATCCCCTTGTATATATCCATTTTATTATAAAAATAATATACCAAGCTTTGGTTTTAGGATGATTAGATTACTTGTTTACTATGTGCAGAACAAAAACAGAAACTTTGGCTGTAGCGCGTGATTTTACATTTTTTACTGGAAAGTCAAATGAGTCTGAAACTTTTTGCAAATTACTTATGTATAAATTTATCAAATTTTCAAATTTATTTCATAATTATTGGAGTCACAGAAGTTTAATAAACTTTAAGATGACTACAGACTGTCCTGTTTTAGACAGATTCTGTTTCTATGTGTTGTTTGCTTATTTTGATGAATCTATGAGTAGTATCGGAGGGTATGAACCATGGATAAGTTGGAATACAGTAGATATTAGACCAATATGAATTTAGAATGAGTTCACAATAGTACCTAAAGGTAGTGATTTGCTTTATTATACTAACAGATCTCACAAAGTTTTTGTTAAAGTTTTGTGTGGATGAAGTGTTCGAAGATCGAGGAGCTATCAATATGAGAAGAATAAAGAGAGGCAAGAGCTCAAGCTTGGGGATTACCAGGGCACCCCAAGTAAATATTCTAAGGATATTCAAGCATCTAAGTTTGGGGATGCCCCGGTTGGCATCCCATCTTTCTTCTTCAACAATTATCGGTATAGCTCGGTTTTTGTTTTGTTCACATGATTTGTGTCCTTTTTTTGTTCTTCCTTTATGAACCATGCTAGTATGAGATAGCCCTTCATTTATTTATAGAATTCTTCATGTGCTTCACTTATATCTTTTAAGTATGATCTTATAGAATTTCTCTTTGTGCTTCACTTAAATCTTTTGAGTATGGTTTTATAGAATGCTTCGTGTGCTTCACTTAGACATTTTGAGCTTGGACATTGGTTAGTTTATATTAATTGTAGAAAGCTCCATGAACTTCACTTATATCTTTTGGAGTATGAATAATACTATCATCTAAAGCGGGTTTGGAAGAGTGTCAACTCTAGGAACTAGTGATCCCGCTATTCCGAATGAGAAGAATTTTGCTTATGTGGAGAGTAGAAAAATTTCTATGCTTGTAGATCATGAAAAGAATGCTTTATGTGATGGTTATATTTTTGAAATCATTCATTATTCTACTGAAAATTATTATGAGGGAGGAATACATGCTTGTAGGAGTGCAATAATATCAAGTTTTTCTCTCGATGTGCTTAAATTTTTGAAGTTATACTTGTTTTTCCTTCCTATGCTAGTTGATTCTTGTTCCCATAAATTGTGTGCTCAAAAAATCCCTAGGCATAGGAAGTGGGTTAGGTTTAAATTTTATAGTCATATTCTTCATGATGCTCTCTTTATGTTTCAGTTCTTATCTTTTATGTGAGCATCATTGAAATCATCATGCCTAGCTAAAAGGCATTAAAGAAAAGCGCTTGTTGGGAGACAACCCAATATTTACCCTTAATGTTTTTGTGTGTTCTAATGATTAATATACTGTAGTAATAATGTTTTATAGCTTTTGTTTCAATAAAGTGCCAAGTAAGACCTTTGGGAAGACTTGGGTGGAAGTTAATGTGATCTTGCTGTAAAAACCAGAAACTTTGTGCTCACGAGATTGGCTGCCATTTTTTATTGAAGAGTGCGATTAGGTTGATTCTTTTTGCAGAAGATTAATAGACAAATTCCTCACGTCCACCAATTTATTTCATAATTGTTTGAGTAGAAGAGGTATGGTTAGTGTTCAGATCATTACAGACTGTTCTGTTTCTGACAGATTCTGTTTTCATTGCATAGTTTGCTTGTTTTCTAGTTTCTATGACTTATATTTCTCAATATAAATTGTAGAAATGATATGGTACAGTAGGAATTGTGTGATAATAACTATGATCTTTGTCTTTGACAGTACCAAGGTGAATGGTTTACTCTTTATCATACTAACCTATCTCACGAAGTTCCGTTAAGTTTTGTGTGATTGAAGTTTTCAAGCTTTGGGTGAGATATCGATATGAGGAGAATAAGGAGTGGAAAGAACCTAAGCTTGGAGATCCACAAGGCACTCCAAGGTAATATTCAAGGAAGACTCAAGCGCCTAAGCTTGGGGATGCCCCAGAAGACATCCCCTCTTTCGTCTTCAAAACTATCGGTATAGCTTACTGTAACGCCCTCGATGCGGCTATATCTCCCACGTGTCGAAGCACGACTTAGAGGCATAACCGCATTGAAAGCAATGTCGCAAGTGAGGTAATCTTCACACAACCCATGTAATACATAAGGGAAAGAGATACATAGTTGGCTTACAATCGCCACTTCACACAATTACATGAATAAAGCATTACAACATCCAAATACAATCAAGGTCCGACTACGGAACCAAAATAAAAGAAGAACCCCAAATGCGACAAAGGTCCCCGATCGACCCCAACTGGGCTCCACTACTGATCAACTAGAATGAAACAACACAAAGGACAAGATCTTCATCGAGCTCCTCCTGAGCTTGGTTGCGTCATCTGCACGGTCTCATCGGCACCTGCAAACTGGTTTTGGAAGTATCTGTGAGCCACGGGGACTCAGCAATCTTGCACCCTCGCGATCAAGACTATTTAAGCTTATGGGTAAGGTAAAGGTATGAGGTGGAGCTGCAGCAAGTGACTAGCATATATGGTGGCTAACATATTCGCAAAAGGAGAGCGAGAAGAGAAGGCAAAGCACGATCGAGAAACTATGATCAAGAAGTGATCGTAGAACAACCTACGTCAAACATAACTCCAACACCGTGTTCACTTCTCGGACTCCGCCGGAAAGAGACCATCACGGTTACACACGCGGTTGATGCATTTTAATTAAGGTCAACTTCAGGTTTTCTACAACTGGACGTTAACAAATTCCCATCTGCCCATAACCGCGGGCACGGCTTTTGAAAGTTCAAATCCCTGCAGGGGTGTCCCAACTTAGCCCATCACAAACTCTCATGGTCAACGAAGGATATTCCTTCTAGCGGGTAGACCCGATCAGAATTGGAATCCCGGTTACAAGACATTTCGATAAGGTAAAACTAAACCAGCAACACCACCCGAATGTGCCGACAAATCCCGATAGGAGCTGCACATATCTCTTTCTCAGGGCACACTCAAATTGTCCTAGGTACGGGTAGGCCAGCCCAGAGTTGCCCCTGGTGGCCACCGGCAGCTGACAGGTGGACCAACACTCAGAGAAGCACTGGCCCGGGGGGATAAAATAAGATGACCCTTGAGTCTTCAGAACCCAAGGGAAATAAAAGGCTAGGTGGCAAATGGTAAAACCAATGTTGGGCATTGCTGGAGGAGTTTTACTCAAGGCAAACTGTCAAGGGGTTCCCATAATATCTCAACCGCGTAAGGAACGCAAAATCCGGGAACATAACACCGATATGACGAAAACTAGGGCGGCAAGAGTGGAACAAAACACCAGGCATAAGGCCGAGCCTTCCACACTTTACCAAGTATATAGATGCATTAATTAAATAAGATATATTGTGATATCCCAACAAGTAAACATGTTCCAACAAGGAACAACATCTCCATGTTCCAACAAGGAACAAACTTCAATCTTCACCTGCAACTAACAACGCTATAAGAGGGGCTGAGCAAAGCGGTAACATAGCCAAACAACGGTTTGCCAGGACAAGGTGGGTTAGAGGCTTGGCTTAACAACATGGGAGGCATGATAAGCAAGTGGTAGGTATCGCAGCATAGGCATAGAAAAAGAGCGAGCATCTAGCAAGCAAAGATAGAAGTGATTTCGAGGGTATGGTCATCTTGCCTGAAATCCTGCAAGGAAGAAGAACGAGTCCATGAAGAAGACAAACGGACGTAGTCGAACGAATCCTCACAACACGATGTTATCGGAACCAACCCGAAGAAGCAACACCGGAAAGAAGCAAACAACATAGTAAACAACCAACACATCAACATGGCATGATGCACAATCGAGTATGATGCATGTCCGGTTTAATGAAGCATGGCATGGCAAAGTGCACAAACAATCCTACAAATTAAGTGGAGCTCAAATATGCAACGAGTTGCATATTGACGGAACACCACGTGACTTATTTAGTTCTCTCTCGTTTATGTAACCAACAATATTAAATGTTCTTATCATGGCAAGAGGGTGAAGCATAATTAAACTACCTAACTAGGCAAGTTTAAATGAGGCCGGAACAACAAACCACAAGTCCGGAAACTCCTCATGTGCATATTTTAGATTTGGTGCTGTTCTGCCCTAAACCATATTTTAGAGTTGTTAAACATGCAAAACAAGTACACCATGTTAAACTAGACATTTTTCTACCCCAAAAGCATATAAAGTTTGTTACAAACCGAGCTACGGTTAAACAGTTATGAATTAAATTATTTTAACATGGCATAGGGACAAATTTAATCAAACAACATTTTAAACATTTCAAACATAGATGAAAGTTGGATATTATGAATCTAGACAAAATTCTAAGCAAGTTTCATATATAATTTATTTAGATCCGATGCACGGTTGTGAAGTTATTAAATGCACGAAACTAGGGGGGTTTTCTGTAAAACTGCAAACTCTAGGATAAATAGACAAATTAAAAAATCCTGAAAAAAACATCAACGGGCTGAATCTGGTGCACTGCTGGGCTGAACAGAGAGGAGGGGCTGGGGGATCTGCTCACAACGGGCCTTGGGCCGGTTGGCAGATCTAGCCTGGTGCGGACGGAGCGGGTGCAGTAGGCTGACTTGGCACAGGCCGGGCCCTGCGCTGGGTATCGGCCCATGGGGAGGAGGCCGCGGTCAACGAAGGAGTGGGTCGAGCAGTTCGGCCTCGTCCCTGAAGCAGGACGACGACGGCGGCCTAGCGCAACTCCGGCGAGGTCTAGGGGTGTGGGACAGCCAGAGACGAGGTCGGGAACGGATGCAAGGCGGCAGAGGACGACGGATCCGGAGGCAGCGGCTTTCGCTTCCGGGCGGATCCAGCAGCGGTGGTCGAGGGCGGCGCCGAGGGAGCTCCGGTGACGGTGAACTCCCATGGCGGCGGTGGCGGTTACCTGCTGGAGAACGGTTTGACTGGGGGGTGAGAGGAAGATGTGGTGAGGAGAAGGAAGAGAGGAGGAGACGAACGGCAGGGACGACAAGACCTGGGTGGCGGAGGAGGTCGTCGGCGGGCGTGCTCCGGCGGCCTTGGTCGCCGGCGGCGGACGGCGGGGCGACAGGGAGAGGAGATCGGGGCTCCCCCGATCTGGATCGAAGGTTGCGGCGCACGGGGTCAGGGACGGGCCCCGATGGGCTCCGCGGGCTTGCCCTGGTCCTGGGCGGGCCACAGCGACGCGGGACGCCAGGAGGGACGCGTAGCGGCACGGGAGAGGTCAAAGTGGGCGGCTGGCGGCGGCGCAGCCACTCACGGCTTGCCAAGTGGTAGGGTGCGGATTGGCGGCGCCGGAAAACAAGGTGGAGGCGGCGGCTGATGGTTTGGGGCGCGAAATTTGAGGAGGGAGGCGGCAGGGAGGTAGGGGAAGGGGTAGACTGCCAAATTTGGAAGGGGTTGTCCATATATAGGCAGGGATGGCTAGGGTTTGGGTTTAGGGGGGGTTTTAGGAGCGTCTCGGAGCCTCCGATCGCGATCTGACGGCCCGGAACGGAGGAGGGGTTTAGGTGGGCTGCAGGTGGGTTGTGAAAAGAGGTTGGGCTGAGATGAGAGGAGAGAGAGAGGCCCGGTAGCGGCTTCCAGAGACCGAAAGCGTCCGACAAAAAGACCGACTATAATGTCGCTATAGTTATCCGTTGGGCTATCAAACGAACTCCGAACGCGATGAAACTTGGCAGGCGGCCTACCGACAACAAAACAACACCACACGGCAACTCTCATCCCATTCCGAGAACATTTTCCAGCCACTTATAAAATATTATTTAGGACATGCCGCGGGCGCATGCAAGTGTGGTTGGGCTCAGAACGGACAATGGACGGAACTGGGGAAAACCCGGACAGATGCAAGTTTTGAAAACATGATGATGCAATGCACATGATGACATGACAAGAAGCGACACGCAAGCAAATGACAAAGCAACAACAATGAAAACTGGAGGACAACTGGCACATCGGTCTCGGGGCGTCACAACACTCCACCACTACGAGAGGATCTCGTCCCGAGATCTAGAATGGCACCGGAGAGAAAACGGAAGAGAAAGAGGAGAGGTAAAGCTAAGTTGCTTCTTTGACAAACGAGTGAGACCAAAGAACCTTGCGAGGTTGAACAATTTCGAGAAAAGAATACAACTGAGATGAACGAAGTTGAAAACACTCCGTTAAGAAAGAGGAACAAGTAAAAACAAATTCGGGCAGCACTCCGGTTGAAAAGAAAGAAATTGAATAAGAACATGGTAAGATGAGAAGATACTTGATGACATTACAAAACACTCCCTCCGGAATGAAGGGAAACAATAACTTGAGAGAGCACGGTTACAACAAATGCTAGAACGGAGTTGTTGAAAAACCAACAACGAAAAGAATAAGTTTGATATGGTCTTGTGGAATACATCTTGAATTATGAGGTGACAACCTGCCACTCACGGAAAAAGAATTGGATTGGAATGAACAAGGAGACGAGAAACTTATCACCGGAAGGATATATGAAGAACTTGGATCCTATATGAGCACCATTATAGCAACAATCCTTACGGAAGGCTTTAGGTGAAATATACCCCAAGATAACTCCAATGACGAGATTGATGGATTTAAAATATCTCATTCATGACAACATGTGAATCATGAAACATGAATTCAAAATATCAAGAATGACATAATACCACCTCCAATGATACGGAAGAAAGAATTGCACTCCGGATTGCAAGATGAAGAATGCTTGAGCTCCTTAGAAAAGAATGTTGATGAACACTTCGAGGAGGAATTAAATCCTTTATGAACCATCATGTAGAACCTTCATGAGAACTCCGGTAATAAAAGAAATGGTCAATCGAAATGGAGGATGAAAAGAATAAGGTTGAAGCCTTGCAATGATTAGATGGATCTTCATGATGATGAAAGCTTGGAACTCCGGGAAAAGAAAAGATGAAACAAATGAAACTGAGAATTTGATAAGCCTCCGGAATAAGGAATTAATCTCTTGGATGAAACAAGAATAAGAATTACATTATGCTTCTCCTTCATCAATTAAATTGATGAAAATCAACGGATTTGACATACTACTTATTCTCATAGAAAATATTAAGATAGATATGACGCAAACTTGAGAAAGTCTTCAACGATCCACCGGTAGAATTTGGAAAGCACGAATGCATAGATATGATACACGAAGGAAGAAAACTCTTGAACGAACCATCGTAAGAATTAAAAATGAACGAAGATAAAATAAAGAAAACACCGGGTAGAATTAGCAAATGAACGAAGATACAAGAGAGAGTTTAGATACAAGAGAACAAAGAGATCATGAACTGATTAGAGGATATTTGATCGATGCACCTTTAAGATTTAGAGAATGATAACTGAAAGCTGAGAATGAATAAACCTAAATTTGATGGAATCCGGATAATCAAACTGAGAAGACTCTTGAATTGCTTCGGATGGGTGAAAATAATTCTCACAATCAAAAATAATTATGAGAGGATGGCAACAAGCTAGAATCACGAATCTCTGAGAGAACGGATAAGATATGGAGGTAAAACTCTTCTTCGGTCTTCAAAATCTGAGAATGACGATGAGAAACACCACCGTGAATTGTTGAGACACTCTGGAATAAATAAGAATAGAAAAGTTGAACCAATGATGAAAAGAATTTGGAAGATCTTGGAGAAATACATACAACTGAAGATAATTCATTCTTACATCAAACCTCGAAAAGAAATTTGAGGATAGCTCCGGGAAAATAAGAAGAGTCAGGTAAGATCCTAGGAAAAGACCTCTGGGTTAGGGCCCACTCAAAAGATACACCGTTTAACGATTACTAGAAAGGGAGATTACACCCGGTTGATTTAAAATGGCTTGAATGAGATAACAAAATCGAAATAAGTTGAACGGATCTTGAATTACGAGACGAGCCTTCTGAGATATCTTGAACACTCCGGAACAATTGAATAGCGAGAAGTGGATGATTAAGAGGTGCACCGGCATGAGAAGGTATTTGAAACAAGGAAAAGGATATGACCAACACCAAAGCTTGAATTAGATCCACCAGAGAAGATAACAGAAACAAAGAATGATGAACTTGAGGTTCCGTTAGGATCTTCATGAGAATCACCGGATAAAAACATTGAAGGAAAAGAATGGAGAGCCTTCACATCAATAAGATGGATACTCGATAAACAAATCCGAGTCCTTGAAGAAACAAGGGTGGGAGGGCGGGAAAACAAAGGTAACTTGGGATGGATGAAACAAACACCGTTGAGAAGAAATGATAATTGATCTTGCTGATGAAATGATCGGATCCACTTGAAGAGAAACACGCCGGTTGAAAGGATTGACATGACAATCACGATGATCAAGAAGGATTAGTACTCGCATAGGAGTATGAGAACACCATTTGGGGAAGGTAAGGAATCAACATTTGACATTGAAGCAACTCGAATACCACAACTCAAAACAAACAAAGGATTGGCTTGCAGAATAAGCCAGAACAAACATATGATAGAGATTTCGTCCGAAGTTTTCGTGGTGGGGCCTACACGGGCTCGATCATACAGCACCATCATGTACAAGGCAGTGCACATGACATACGAAGCGTCCCCGAGTCGGCATAGCCAAGGACTCTTTAAGACACAACGAGACCACTGCAAAACCAACCGTGAATAGGCGGACTACTAGACGTCGAACCCCAATTTCATATCATACATCTGTCGGAAAGATATCCTAAGAGCTACTTGAATTCCCACCTATGAAACTCCCGAACCTTTCCGGTATGCAATCAGGTGTTGGGGATACAGGGGAAGCATAATATCTCACCCAAACTAGCAAATCCTACATCCAGCTATATCCATCCTTCAACACATAACCAAGAAACCTTCGGAAATCTTCTACCTCAACCTTCGAAAGCATCCTTTATACGAGTTATGGCAATACTCCCGAACTCCCGCCCCAGTACTGGGTGGCGTCGAGGTTATCTCACCAACAACTGCATAAAAGAGATTTTCGATGTCGGCGTACTAAACTCAGGTATTACAGAACTGCAACGATAAAATTATGACGACAACACCTCAGAGCTCAACTCCCTGGGACACTTCCACAAAACCCCTGACAGGAGGCACCAAGACAATGTTCTCGTCATAAAACCATCGGAACGATTCCAAGATACCCGCGTGATCCTAAAAAAAATTTAGTGAACTTTGAGAAGAGAAGAGCCAAAACTCTACGTCAGGATGCCTTACCAGAGCGATGAAGAGACTAGGGAGTAAAAAGAATTCCTAAACTCTCCGATATATAATTCCTAAATGACTCAAAACATTTTTTTTCTAGACACAACTCGGCCGCTAAAAACGATCAAGCAATGGGGCTCCTAAGGTCGGGGAAGGCTCTGATACCAACTTGTAACGCCCTCGATGTGGCTATATCTCCCACGGGTCGAAGCATGACTTAGAGGCATAACCGCATTGAAAGCAATGTCGCAAGTGAGGTAATCTTCACACAACCCATGTAATACATAAGGGAAAGAGATACATAGTTGGCTTACAATCGCCACTTCACACAATTACATGAATAAAGCATTACAACATCCAAATACAATCAAGGTCCGACTACGGAACCAAAATAAAAGAAGAACCCCAAATGCGACAAAGGTCCCCGATCGACCCCAACTGGGCTCCACTACTCATCAACTAGAACGAAACAACACAAAGGACAAGATCTTCATCGAGCTCCTCCTGAGCTTGGTTGCGTCATCTGCACGGTCTCATCGGCACCTGCAAACTGGTTTTGGAAGTATCTGTGAGCCACGGGGACTCAGCAATCTCGCACCCTCGCGATCAAGACTATTTAAGCTTATGGGTAAGGTAAAGGTATGAGGTGGAGCTGCAGCAAGCAACTAGCATATATGGTGGCTAACATATTCGCAAAAGGAGAGCGAGAAGAGAAGGCAAAGCACGATCGAGAAACTATGATCAAGAAGTGATCCTAGAACAACCTACGTCAAACATAACTCCAACACCGTGTTCACTTCTCGGACTCCGCCGGAAAGAGACCATCACGGTTACACACGCGGTTGATGCATTTTAATTAAGGTCAACTTCAGGTTTTCTACAACTGGACGTTAACAAATTCCCATCTGCCCATAACCGCGGGCACGGCTTTCGAAAGATCAAATCCCTGCAGGGGTGTCCCAACTTAGCCCATCACAAGCTCTCACGGTCAACGAAGGATATTCCTTCTAGCGGGAAGACCCAATCAGACTTGGAATCCTGGTTACAAGACATTTCGACAAGGTAAAACTAAACCAGCAACACCGCCCAAATGTGCCGACAAATCCCGATAGGAGCTGCACATATCTCTTTCTCAGGGCACACTCAGATTGTCCTAGGTACGGGTAGGCCAGCCCAGAGTTGCCCCTGGTGGCCACCGGCAGCTGACAGGTGGACCAACACTCAGAGAAGCACTGGCCCGGGGGGATAAAATAAGATGACCCTTGAGTCTTCAGAACCCAAGGGAAAGAAAAGGCTAGGTGGCAAATGGTAAAACCAATGTTGGGCATTGCTGGAGGAGTTTTACTCAAGGCGAACTGTCAAGGGGTTCCCATAATAGCCCAACCGCGTAAGGAACGCAAAATCCGGGAACATAACACCGATATGACGGAAACTAGGGCGGCAAGAGTGGAACAAAACACCAGGCATAAGGCCGAGCCTTCCACACTTTACCAAGTATATAGATGCATTAATTAAATAAGATATATTGTGATATCCCAACAAGTAAACATGTTCCAACAAGGAACAACATCTCCATGTTCCAACAAGGAACAAACTTCAATCTTCACCTGCAACTAACAACGCTATAAGAGGGGCTGAGCAAAGCGGTAACATAGCCAAACAACGGTTTGCTAGGACAAGGTGGGTTGGAGGCTTGGCTTAACAACATGGGAGGCATGATAAGCAAGTGGTAGGTATCGCAGCATAGGCATAGCAAAAGAGCGAGCATCTAGCAAGCAAAGATAGAAGTGATTTCGAGGGTATGGCCATCTTTCCTGAAATCCCGCAAGGAAGAAGAATGAGTCCATGAAGAAGACAAACGGACGTAGTCGAACGAATCCTCACAACACGACATTATCGGAACCAACCCGAAGAAGCAACACCGGAAAGAAGCAAACAACATAGTAAACAACCAACACATCAACATGGCATGATGCACAATCGAGTATGATGCATGTCCGGTTTAATGAAGCATGGCATGGCAAAGTGGACAAACAATCCTACAAATTAAGTGGAGCTCAAATATGCAACGAGTTGCATATTGACGAAACACCACGTGACTTATTTAGTTCTCTCTCGTTTATGTAACCAACAATATTAAATGTTCTTAGCATGGCAAGAGGGTGAAGCATAATTAAACTACCTAACTAGGCAAGTTTAAATGAGGCCGGAACAACAAACCACAAGTCCGGAAACTCCTCATGTGCATATTTTAGATTTGGTGCTGTTCTGCCCTAAACCATATTTTAGAGTTGTTAAACATGCAAAACAAGTACACCATGTTAAACTAGACATTTTTCTACCCCAAACGCATATAAAGTTTGTTACAAACCGAGCTACGGTTAAATAGTTATGAATTAAATCATTTTAACATGGCATAGGGACAAATTTAATCAAACAACATTTTAAACATTTCAAACATAGATGAAAGTTGGATATTATGAATCTAGACAAAATTCTAAGCAAGTTTCATATATAATTTATTTAGATCTGATGCACGGTTGTGAAGTTATTAAATGCATGAAACTAGGGGGGTTTTCTATAAAACTGCAAACTCTGGGATAAATAGACAAATTCACAGATCCTGAAAAAACATCAATGGGCTGAATCTGGTGCGCTGCTGGGCTGAACAGTGAGGAGGGGCTGGGGGATCTGCTCACAGTGGGCCTTGGGCCGGTTGGCAGATCTGGCCTGGTGCGGACGGAGCGGGTGCAGTAGGCCGACTTGGCACAGGCCGGGCCCTGCGCTGGGTATCGGCCCATGGGGAGGAGTCCGCGGTCAACGAAGGAGTGGGTCGAGCAGTTCGGGCTCGTCCCCGAAGCAGGATGACGACGGTGGCCTAGCGCAACTCCGGCGAGGTCCAGGGGCGTGGGACAGCCAGAGACGAGGTCGGGAACAGATGCGAGGCGGCGGAGGACGACTGATCCGGAGGCAGTGGCTTTTGCTTCCGGGCGGATCCAGCAACGGTGGTCGAGGGTGGCGCCGAGGGAGCTCCAGTGCCGGCGAACTCCCATGGCGGCGGTGGCGGTTACCTGCTGGAGAACGGTTTGACTGGGGGTGAGAGGAAGACGTGGTGAGGAGAAGGAAGAGAGGAGGAGACGAATGGCAGGGACGACAAGACCTGGGTGGTGGAGGAGGTCGTCGGCGGGCGTGCTCCGGCGGCCTTGGTCGCCGGCGGCGGACGGCGGGGCGACAGGGAGAGGAGATCGGGGCTCCCTCGATCTGGATCGAAGGTTGCGGCGCGCGGGGTCAGGGACGGGCCCCGATGGGCTCCGCGGGCTTGCCCCGGGCCTGGGCGGGCCATGGCGGCGCGGGACGCCAGGAGGGACGTGTAGCGGCACGGGAGAGGCCACAGTGGGCGGCTGGCGGCGGCGCAGCCACTCACGGCTTGCCAAGTGGCATGGTGCGGCTGGGCGGCGCCGGAAAACAAGGTGGAGGCGGTGGCTGATGGTTTGGGGCGCGAAATTTGAGGAGGGAGGTGGCAGGGAGGTAGGGGAAGGGGTAGGCTGCCAAATTTGGAAGGGGTTGTCCATATATAGGCAGGGATGGCTAGGGTTTGGGTTTAGGGGGCTTTTAGGAGCGTCTTGGAGCCTCCGATCGCGATCTGATGGCCCGGAACGGAGGATGGGTTTAGGTGGGCTGCATCTGGGTTGTGAAAATAGGTTGGGCTGAGATGAGAGGAGAGAGAGAGGCCCGGTAGTGGCTTCCGGAGACCGAAAGCGTCCGACGAAAAGACCGACTATAATGTCGCTATAGTTATCCGTTGGGCTATCAACGAACTCCGAACGCGATGAAACTTGGTAGGCGGCCTACCGACAACAAAACAACACCACAAGCCAACTCTCATCCCATTCCGAGAACATTTTCCAGCCACTTATAAAATATTATTTTGGACATGCCGCAGGCTCGTGCAAGTGTGGTTGGGCTCAGAACGGACAATGGACGGAACTGGGGAAAACCCGGACAGATGCAAGTTTTGAAAACATGATGATGCAATGCACATGATGACATGACAAGAAGCGACACGCAAGCAAATGACAAAGCAACAACAACGAAAAACTGGAGGACAACTGGCACATCGGTCTCGGGGCGTCACACTTACTTGGAGCTATATTTTTATTCATCACATGATATGTGTTTTGCTTGGAGCGTATTTTCAATTTTATGTGTCGTTTGAATAAAATCATTAGATCTGAAATATTAAATGAAAAATAATCCTCCCATGGCTAGTTAATTATTTGACTACCCAGTGTCCTTCATTATTATCTTTTGGAGTAGTTTGGCATTTACACACGTGCTTCACGTATATCCTATGAGTAAATGGTTGAATAATTGGACATCATAAATCTTAATTTATATATGTTTCATATGCTTATACCATGGGGAGTAATGACTTCACATAGAATAAGTATAGGCAGTAAACTTATTGAAAGTTAGCAAACGTAGAATTGGTCACTTGAACAATTCATGAAAGAATATTGAAGGAAGAGAGATTTCACATATAAATATACTATCTTGGACATCTTTTGTAATTTTGAACACTCATTAAAATATGACATGCTAAAAGGTTGATGTCGGACAAGGAAGACAACGTAATGGGTTATGTTTTCTTATATCCGAAATAAAGTATATTGTCTTGAATCATCCAACATGTTGAGCTTGCTTTTCCCCCTCATGCTAGCCAAATTCTTTGCATCAAGTAGAGATACTACTTGTGCTTCCAAACATTCCTTAAACTAGTTTTGCCATGAGAGTCCAGCATACCTACCTATGGATTGAGTAAGATCCTTCAAGTAAATTGTCATCGGTGCATGCAATAAAAATTGCCTTCTAAATATGTATGATCTATTAATGTGGAGAAAATAAGCTTTATACGATCGTGTGATGTGGAAGAAATACAAGTGACGGACTGCATAATAAAGGTCCATATCACAAGTGGCAATATAAAGTGATGTTCTTTTGCATTAAGATTTTGTGCATCCAACCATAAAATCGCATGAAAACCTCTGCTTCCCTCTACGAAGGGCCTATCTTTTACTTTTATCTTCTACCATTATGCAAGAGTCATGGTGATCTTCACCTTTCCTTTTTACATTTTATCCTTTGGCAAGCACATTGTGTTGGAAAGATCCTGATATATATATATATCCAATTGGATGTAAGTTTTCATGAACTATTGTTGTTAACATTACCCTTCAGGTAAAATGTTGGGAGGTAAAACTATATGCCCCTTGCTTTCTCTATGTCCGATTAAAACTTTGAACCCATAAATATCACGTGAGTGTCAGCAATTGTGAAAGACTAAATTATAGTAGAGTATGTGGAGTTTGCTAAATCAAAGCTCTGACATAGACCCTTCCTGAAAGTAAGACGAATTGCAATTGTTTGATGACTGAGAATATAGTTTGTTAGTTTCAAGAGAGTTTATGATCTATACTTTAACATACGAATATCTTGTTACTTGATCATGATTTTTTTATGAAAATGAGCTACTATTATGATAAATAATGATGCTAGAAAAAGTGATTGGAACTATCATTGATGAAACTTATGCACTTGCTAGAATTCACACTTCATAAATTATTTCTTTTATCGTTTACCTACTCGAGGACGAGTAGGAATTAAGCTTGGGGATGCTGATACGTCTCCAACATATCTGCAATTTATGAAGTATTCATGCTATTATATTATCAACCTTGGATGTTTTATATGCATTTATATGCTATTTTATATGGTTTTTGGGACTAACCTATTAACCTAGAGCCCAGTGCCAGTTTCTGTTTTTTTCTTGTTTTTCAGTTTTACAGAAAAGGAATATCAAACGGAGTCCAATTGACGTGCCAATTTTTAACGATTTTTTATGGACCAAAAGAAGACCCCGGAGTAAAAGAGTTGGGCCAGAAGAGTCCCGGGCTGTCCACGAGGGTGGGGGGCACGCCCACCCCCCTGGGCGTGGGCCCCTACCTCGTGGATGCCTCGGGCACCTCCTTGACGTGAGATCGACGCCAAAAATTCCTATAAATACAGAAACCTCGGAAAATTAACCTAGATCGGGAGTTTCGCCGCCAGAAGCCTCCATAGCCACCGAAAACCAATCTAGGCCCTCTCTGGCACCCTGCCAGAGGGGGCCATCATCACCGAAGGGCATGGAGGAGGATCTCGGAGGGGCCGTCATCACCATGAAGGCCAAGGACCAGAGGGAGAACCTCCCCCCATCTAGGGGGAGGCCATGGAGGAGGAAGCACAAGGGGGAGAACCTCTCCTCCTCTCTCTCGGTGGCACCGGAGTGCCATCGGGAGGGGAATCATCGCCGCGGTGATCGTCTTCATCAACATCACCATCATCATCATCACCCTCATCTCTTTTACGCGGTCCACTCTCCCGCACCCCGCTGTAATCCCTACTTGAACATGGTGCTTTACGCCACATATTATGATCCAATGATGTGTTGCCATCCTATGATGTTTTGAGTAGTTATCCTTTGTCTTTGGGTTGATTTATGATCTAGATTGGTATGAGTTGTATGTTTTACTTTGGGGCTGTCCTATGGTGCCCTCCGTGTTGCGCAAGCGTGACGGGTTCCCGCTGTAGGGTGTTGCAATACATTTATGATTTGCTTATAGTGGGTTGCGTGAGTGACTGAAACACAAACCCGAGTAAGGGGGTTGTTGCGTATGGGATAAAGAGGACTTGATGCTTTCATGCTATGGTTGGGTTTTACCTTAGTGATCTTTAGTAGTTGCGGATGCTTGCTAGAGTTCCAATCATAAGTGCATATGATCCAAGTAGAGAAAGTATGTTAGCTTATGCCTCTCCCTCATATGAAACAGCAATAGTGATTATCAGTCTGTTAACGATTGCCTAGGACAATTCCACACACCGATCCACCATTATTCCACACTCGCTATTTATAATATTTAGTAATATATTCTAACTTCATGATAATAGCACCTACTTCTATATTTTAGCTCTCCGATATCATACAAAGTTATCCTCTTCATACCCACATCATAGTTTTATTTCTTGTTGCTAGTTGGAAGCAAATGTTCGGTGTACGTAGAGTCGTATCAGTGGCGGATAGGGCTTGAGAGAATATTGATCTTACCTTTAGCTCCTTGTGGGTTTGACACTCCATACTTATCACTTCCACCTTTGGAAATTGCTACGATGATTCCTTGCACTTGGGGATTATCAAATGTCGATGTGTTTGCGTTCCCAGGGAAGTGATTGAGCACCACCTTGCTGTCTGTCCCCATGTGCGACCCGTCAAGCAGAAGGTCAGGAAGAAAGCTTTGGAACGACAGGAGTTCATCACAAAGGAGATCAGGAAATTGGAAGCGGCAGGTTTCGTGAGAGGAGTGCTCCATACGACGTGGTTGGACAATCCGGTGGTGGTGCGCAAGGCAAAATGGGAAATGAAGGCTCTGTATTAACTACACAGATGTCAATAAGGCTTGTCCTAAGGACCCCTTCCCATTGCCACGCATCGACCAGATTGTTGACTCCATGGCCGGGTGTGATCTGTTGTCATTCCTCGACGCCTACTCGGGCTACCACCAGATCTTCATAATAAGAGAAGATGAAGAGAAGACAACATTTATCACCCCATGTGGTACGTCTTGCTTTTTACGGATGCCTTTCGGGTTGAAGAGTGCTGGCTCAACATTCGCAAGGGCGGTCCATATTGGTTTTGAGCCCCAGCTACATAGAAATATGGAAGCTTATATGGATGACATAGTGGTCAAAACCAAGGACAAGGAGACCCTTGTACAAGACTTAGAAGAGACGTTTGCCAACCTACGCAAGATTAACCTCAAGTTGAACTCTGAGAAGTGTGTCTTTGGCGTCCCGTTAGGAAAACTTCTCGGGTTCTTTGTGTCGCAGTGTGGGATCGAGGCGAACCCAGACAAGATCAAGGCTATTGAGAAGATTGAGGCACCCAAGCGGATCAAGGATGTGCGCAGGTGTAACACCCACGATGCGGCTATATCTCCCACGTGTCGGAGCACGACTTCGAGGCATAACCGCATAGTAGGCATGTCGCAAGAGGGGTAATCTTTACACATCCCATGTATTGAATAAGAAAGGGATAAAGAGTTGGCTTACAATCGCCACTTCACAAAATACATAAATATAGCATTACAGCATCCAGAATACAATCAACGTCTGACTACGAAACCAAATAAAGAAAGACAACCACAATTGCATAGATCCCCGATCGCCCCAACTGGGCTCCACTACTGATCAACTAGAAACGGAACAACACAACGAACAAGATCTTCATCGAGCTCCCATATGAGCTGGGTTGCATCACCTGCACTGGTGTCATCGGCACCTGCAACTATTTGGAAGTATCTGTGAGTCACGGGGACTCAGCAATCTCACACCCTCACAATCAATACTATTTAAGCTTATGGGTCGGAAAAGGTAGTGAGGTGGAGCTGCAACAAGCACTAGCATATATGGTGGCTAACTTACGCAAATGAGAGCGAGAAGAGAAGCAAAGCACGGTCGAGAAGCTATAAGATCAAGAAGTGATCCTGAAACTACTTACGTTCAAGCATAACACGAGCCCGTATTCTCTTCCCGGACTCTGCCGAAAAAAGACCATCACGGCTACACACGCGGTTGATTCATTTTAAATCAAGTTAAGTGTCAAGTTCTCTACAACCGGTCATTAAAAAATTCCCATCTGCCCATAACCGCGGGCACGACTTTTGAAAGTTCAAAACCCTGCAGGGGTGTCCCAACTTAGCCCATCACAAGCTCTCACGGTCAACGAACGGTATTCCTTCTCCCACGAAGACCCGATCAGACTCGGAATCCCGGTTACAAGACATTTCAACAATGGTAAAACAAGACCAGCAAAGCCGCCCGAATGTGCCAACAAATCCCGATAGGAGCTGCACATATCTCGTTCTCAGGGCAGACCGGATTGTCCAAGATTCCGGTAGACCAACCCAGAGTTGCCCCTGGTGGTCACCGGCTGCTGACAGGTTGGACCAACACTCAGAGGAGCACTGGCCCGGGGGTTTAAAATAAAGATGACCCTTGAGTCTGCAGAACCCAAGGGAAAAAGGCTTAGGTGGCAAATGTTAAAACCAAGGTTGGGCCTTGCTGGAGGAGTTTTATTCGAAGCGAACTGTCAAGGAGTTCCCATTATAACCCTACCGCCTAAGGAACGCAAAATCAAGGAACATAACACCGGTATGACGGAAACTAGGGCGGCAAGAGTGGAACAAAACACCAGGCATAAGGCTGAGCCTTCCACCCTTTACCAAGTATATAGATGCATTAAAGTAAACAAGATATAATAATGATATCCCAACAATAATCATGTTCCAACAAGGAACAAACTCCATCTTCACCTGCAACTAGCAACGCTATAAGAGGGGCTAAGCAAAGCGGTAACATAGCCAAACAACTGTTTGCTAGGAGAGGTGGGTTTGAGGCTTGACATGGCAATATGGGAGGCATGATATAGAAAGTGGTAAGTATCGCAACATTGCAATAGACCGAGCAACTAGCAAGCAAAGATAGAAGTGATTTTGAGGGTATGGTCATCTTGCCTGCAAATTTCTCCGAGTAGACGAAAGCTTGATCCTTGTAAGCGTACTCAATGGGTTCCTCGATCACGAACTCGTCTCCCGGCTATACCCAAGGCAAAAACACAAGCAAAGGAAACCACAATCAACCACGGTGCAATGGGCAAGCAACATGATGCGAAACATGGCATGATATGTGGGATGTGATATGCAATGCATATGCGTGCTCTGGAAGGAAAATATTGAACCAGTCCTCAACTTGGCAAACCAAGTGTGCCGCTGGAAACTTGAGTTGATTTCGGTCGAAATCGATATAAAGATCACCGGAAACAGATGTACGGTTTGCAAATGGCAAGCAAAACAAGAATGACACAATTCTGCGATTAACAGCACAATGCCATCTAGAATGCAACAAGAAACTAAGCTACTGAACTCCAACATAGCAACAAAGCACATGGAAGTGATCTACTCAAGATGCTTGACAAAATATGAACACTGAGCTACGGCTAAATTACACAAGAGCAGGTTCAAACGAGCATGGAAAAAGTGCAAAAGATATCAGCATCACAGACTTGGTGAAAATATCAACATGCCAGGAATTAACATTGGGAAGCAATGTTTAGAGCAAGATAACAACATGCTACAGGAGCAGAACATAGCAAACAAAGGCATGGCATGAATCTACTCAAAGCATATAACAAAAGTCCCTTACTAACCATAAGCCAAAAAGGACCAGAAGATATGATGGCACCCATGTAAACATAGCAAGTTTCGTTAATAGATTCAGACTTGGCAGAAAACTGGACATGGCATCAACAGAATTATGAAGGCATGTTTGCGAGCTCGGTTCACTCAACACAAGGCATTTCATGACAAGCTAAGCATACTACCACCAAGAAGACATGATCATGAGGCTAACAAAAGCAAGAACAAACTCATAGCATGCATGGATCAACTACAACAACCTTGGCAAAATTGATTACCACGTAAACAATCTGCCAGGAACATCTTATAGCAAAAGTAGAGCAAGATTGAGTCATGCTAGGGCACTCCATAAATTGAAACATGAGCATGGATGGATAGAGCACAACCATATGTCAAAATCATCCTTACTGAACATACTCAAAAGAAGCATGGATTTCTCTGAAGCACCACGAATACATGGCATAAAAATAATAGCAGGGAAATGACTGTGAAATTCTAAGTACCTGAAATCAGCAATATCACGAGAGCTACTTTGCATGCTTGTGCTAGTCACCACATTGATCACAAAAATACATGGCATACACCCCTGTAAAGATGGCATGGCATAGCCCAAAACACATGTAGAGCTCAAGTCCATATGCAGCACACAATAAACATGGAAAAAAGGACAAATGCTCATCAACTGTTAAGAATCAACACCTAACATTTTATAGCACTCTTGCATCAACTATTTGGGCATCAAGATGGACTGAAACAAGCAGGTCACAATGGAACAAAATGAAGAGCACATCTATATGAACATTTTGATATATCATGCGTGCAAAACGGAGTAGGAAGCGCAAAGTTACGGCACGATGAACATGGCACCATGCGATAGGATATCTGGGGACTTGGTGAGATTTTTACCCCACGAAAAAGTCAACAGGCCGGATCGGGTCATGGAGGTAGAGCGGATCGGGCCGGTTCGAGGCAGAGGAGGACCCGGGCGGTGGCGGCGTCGTCTCCGGCGAGGTCGTCGTCGGCGGGGGCCGCGCGGAGGAGGTTGGAGGAGGCGGATCCGTTGAGCGGCGGTGCGGAGACGCGAGAGCGGCGCCAAGCTCCCACAGTGGCAGCGGCGAGGAAGGACAGTGGCGGGGCAGCCCTGGTGCACTCCGGCAGCGGCGGGCGGAGCAGAGAGGAGGCGGCAGCGCAGGTGCGCGGCGGCTGAGCGGGGCACGCGGGTCGGGGCTGGGCGGCGCGTGGGTCGCGGCCGGCGCAGGCGGCGCGGTGGGGTCGGTGGCCGGCGGCAAACTCCGGCCAGCGAGGTGCACGGCCTCCGGCGAGGTCCGGCATGTCGGTGCATGGAGCCACGGGCGGCGCAGATCCGGGCTCCCGCGGGCTTGTGCGGCGGCAAGATCTGGGCCTGGGCGGGCTAGCGATGGGCTTCCCCGGGCCGCGCGGTGAGAGGCGGCGGTGAGGACAGGTGGCAGCGCCTGAGTGGAGGAGGGAGGCGGCGGCAATGATATGTTGGCTCCGGATTGGTTCGTGCGACGTGGCGGCGGCGGTGGACATGTCCGGCGCGGCGCGGACGCGTCCGGTGGTGCGGGGAGGAGTGGATCTAGGGTTAGACTGCGATTTTTCAAGGGGAGGTGCAAATATATAGGTAGAGGGAGCTAGGAGAGTCCAAATGAGGTGCGGTTTTCGGGCACGCGATCGTGATCGAACAACTGAGAGGATGGAGGGTGTTTGGATGGGTGAATGGGCCATCTTGGAGGGGTGTTCGGATACAACACACACGAGGCTTATACGGTTCCCCGGTTAACCGTTGGAGTATCAAACGGACTCCAAATGGCACGAAACTTGACAGGCGGTCTACCGGTGGTGAACGATGGATGCTTGGAAAATGTCAGTCCATTCCGAGAAAGTTTAACACCCGCTCACGAAAAGATACAAAAGGGGATGCCGGAGGACATAGGAGTGTCGGATCGCGAAACGGACAACGGGGAAAATGCTCGGATGCATGAGACGAACACGTATGCAAATGCCATGCACATGATGACATGATATGAGATGCATGACAAGAGCAAAAGCAAAATGAATACAAAACCCAACCACGGGGAAATCTCACAACACATCTCCGGAAAATGCAAGAGTCAAAGTTACGAATATGGAAAGTTGCATCCGGGGTGTTACAGCAGGCTCACTGGCTGCGTTGCCGCCATGGGCAGATTCATTTCCATGTCCGCTGAGTGTGCCCTTCCCTTTTTCAAAATCTTGAAGAAGGCAGGCCCAATAGAGTGGACCCCAGAGGCCGAGGCGGCATTGTAGGATCTTGAGAAATACCTTTCCTGTATGCCAATACTGGTTGCGCCTAAACCACAAGAGCCGTTGCTGCTGTATCTGGCGGCGACGAATCAAGTGATCAGCGCCACTCTAGTGGCGCAGAGGAAGGTCGACGAAGAGGCAGTGGCAACGGCAGGACCGACGGATGGCAACTCAGAGATTCCCCCGGCAGGGCCTGGTGCCGGCAAGGCAAGGCCCTTGGCAGAGTCCGACGCCATCGGGGTAGGACGGGCGCAGCCAAGTGAAGTGGTGCATAAGAAGAAGATGATGCAGCACCCGGTTTACTTTGTCAGCTCCCTCTTGCAGGGGGCCAGTTCAAGGTACTCCGGTGTCCAGAAATTGCTCTTCGCCCTCCTTATGGCCTCGAGGAAGCTGCATCATTACTTCCAAGCCCACGAGATCACTGCCGTCACCCGCCTCCCGTTGCAACGGACACTGCACAACCCAGATGCAACCAGAAGGATTGTGGAGTGGGACTTGGAGTTGTCAAGCTTTGGGTTGAAGTTTGAAAGTACTTTGACAATCCAGAGCAGATTCTTGGCGGAGTTCATTGCAGAATGGACCTCAACGCCCGACGAAGAAATCCAGGAGACCGCTCTCCCCCGCAAGGAAGCAAGTAGCGGCTGGATCATGTACTTTGACCGGGCTTTCTCACTGCAAGGCGCTGGTGACGGTATGCTGCTTGTCGCACCCACCGAAGAGCACCTCAAGTATGTGATCCAGATGCACTTTCCCAGAGAGATGTCCACAAACAACACTGCTGAGTACGAGGGGCTGCTTTCCGGTCTCAGGATCGTAGCAGACCTCGGGGTGAAGAAGCTCATCGTCAGGGGTGATTCGCAGCTTGTCGTCAGACAGGTCAACAAAGATTACCAGAGTCCATTGATGGAGGCCAACGTAGATGAGGGGAGGAAGCTGGAGGAGCGCTTCGACAGTATACAAGCAGAGCAGGTTCCCCGAGCGGAGAATGGCATCACTGACTACATGTCAAAGCGTGCTGCATTTAAGCTACCTATGGAACCAGGTACCTTTTTGCTTCGGTTAACCCAACCATCTGTCGAACCATCAACAGAGCAGAACAAGCAGAGGAAATCGGGCCACGGAAAGTACTTTACCACTGAGCCCCCAGGGGCAGCCGGCAAGGGTGTTGCCATGGATTCCGAGCCTGCCAAGGGGCAGCTGGCTCCGGCAGGGCGCCAAGCCCTGGCCGTAGAGACGGCTGCCCCCGTGGCGGAAGATATGCCTTTGGTCCTTGCCACCGAGCCCCCAGGGGCCGCCGGCAGGGGTGTTGTCGCGGATTCCGAGCCTGCCAAGGGGTAGCTGGCTCCGGCAGGGCACCAAGACCTGGCCGTAGAGACGGCTGCCCCCGTGGCGGAAGAGATGCATTTGGTCCTTGTCGTCGAGCCCCAGGCTCTGGCATGGGCACACCATACTGTCCGTTTCCTCCAGACAGGGGAACTTCCTGAGGAGCAGGAAGAAGCGGAAAAAGTAGCCCGTCGGTCTGCCTTATACCAGTTTGTCGATGACATCCAGTACAGAAAAAGACTGAATGGTGTGAAATTGAAGTGCATCCCCCGAGAGGAAGGACTGGAGCTGTTGGCAGAGATACATGGAGGAATATGTGGCTCCCACATAGGGTCGAGGGCCCTTGCCGGCAAGGCATTCCGGCAAGGCTTCTTCTGGCCTACCGCCCTCCAGGATGCGATGGCACTAGTAACCAGGTGTGAAGCATGCCAGTTCCATTCGAAGAAGCTTCATCAACCATCTCAAGCCCTTCAAACAATCCCTCTCTCCTGGCCGTTTTCAGTCTGGGGCTCGACATACTGCGCCTTTTCCCTCGCACCGTCGGGGGCTTTGAGTACTTGTACGTTGCTGTAACACACACGATGCGTCTATATCTCCCACGTGTCGGAGCACAACCTAGAGGCATAACCACATAGTAGGCATGTCGCAAGAGGGGTAATCTTTACACATCCCATGTACTGAATAAGAAAGGGATAAAGAGTTGGCTTACAATAGACTCTTCACACAATACATAAATATAGCATACATCATCCAGAATACAATAAAGGTCCAAGTACAGAACCAAAATAAAGAAAGACAACCCCAAATGCTAGATCCCCGATCGGGCCAACTGCGCTCCTCTACTGATCATCCGGAAAAGACACATAGTAACGTCTCGAATCCTCGTCGAACTCCCACTTGAGTTCGGTAGCGTCCCCTGCACTGGCATCATCGGCACCTGCATCTGTTTGGAAGTAACTATGAGTCACGGGGACTCAACAATCTCACACCCTCACGATCAAGACTATTTAAGCTTAAGGTAGGGATGGTAGTGAGGTGGTGCTGCAGCAAGCACTAGCATATATGGTGGCTAACATACGCAAATGAGAGCGAGAAGAGAAGCAAAGCACGGTCGAGAAGCTAATAGTGCTCAAGAAGTGATCCTGAAGCTACTTACGTTCAAGCATAACACGAGACCGTGTTCTCTTCCCGTACTCCGCCGAAAAGAGACCATCACGGCTACATACGTGGTTGATTCATTTTAATTAAGTTAAGTGTCAAGTTCTCTACAACCGGACATTAACAAATTCCCATCTGCACATAATCGCGGGCACGGCTTTCGAAAGTTCAAAACCCTACATGGTTGTCCCAACTTAGCCCATCACAAGCTCTCACGGTTAACGAAGGATATTCCTTCTCCCAGGAAGACCCGGTCAGACTCGGAATCCCGGTTACAAGACATTTCGATAATGGTAAAACAAGACCAGCAAGACCACCCACTGTGCCGAAAAATCCCGATAGGAGCTGCACATATCTCGTTCATAGGGCACACTGGATGAGCCAGACATCGGGTTGGTATAGACCCTGGTTGCCCAGGGGGTGCCGGACATCGCTCAGGTTGGACCAACACTTAGAGAAGCACTGGCCTGGGGGTTTAAAATAAAGATGACCCTTGAGTCCACGAAACCCAAGGTAAAAAGGCTTAGGTGGTAAATGGTAAAACCAAGGTTGGGCCTTGCTGAAGGAGTTTTATTCAAGGTGAACTGTCAAGGGGTTCCCATAACACCCAACCACGTAAGGAACACAAAATCAAGGAACATAACACCGGTATGACGGAAACTAGGGCGTTAAGAGTGGAACAAAACACCAGGCATAAGGCCGAGCCTTCAACCCTTTACCAAGTATATAGATGCATTAAAGTAAACAAGATATAATAATGATATCCCAACAATAACCATGTTCCAACAAGGAACACACTCCATCTTCACCTGCAACTAGCAACGCTATAAGAGGGGTTGAGCAAAGCGGTAACATAGCCAAACAACGGTTTTCTAGGAAAAGGTGGGTTAGAGGCTTGACATGGCAATATGGGAGGAATGATATAGCAAGTGGTAGGTATCGCGGCATAGCAATAGAGCGAACAACTAGCAAGCAAAGATACAAGTTATTTCGAGGGTATGTTCATCTTGCCTGCAAAGTTCTCCGAGTTGACGAAAGCTTGATCCTCGTAAGCGTACTCAATGGGTTCCTCGATCACGAATTCGTCTCCCGGCTCTACCCAAAGCAAGAACACAAGCAAAGGACCAACAATCAATCATGGTGCAATGCGCAAGCAACATGATGCAAAACATGGCATGATATGCGGGATGAGATATGCAATGCATATGCATTCTTCGGAAAGGAAAGATTGAACCAGGCATCAACTTGGCAAACCAAGTGCGCCGCTGGAAATATGAGTAGATTTCGATTGAGATCGATATAAAGATCACCGGAATCGGATGCACGGTTTGCAAATGGCAAGCAAAACAAGGATGGCACAATTCTGCGATAAACACCACGATGCCATCTAGAATGCAAGAAGAAACTAAGCTACTGCACTCCAACATAACAACAAAGCACATGTCAGTGATCTACTCAAGATTCTTGACAAAAGATGAACACTGAGCTACGGCTAAATCAAAAGAGAGCAGGTTCAAACAAGCATGTCAAAAATGCAAAAGATATCAGCGTCACAGACTTGGTAAAATACTAATATGCCAGGAATTAACATCAGGAAGCAATGTTTAGAGCAAGCAAACAACCAACTACAGGAACATATCATAGCAATATAAGGCATGGCATGAATCTACCCAAAGCATAGAAAAAAAGTCACTTAGTGACCATAAGCCAAAAGGATCAGAAGATATGATGGCACCCATGTAAACATAGCAAGTTTCGTCAACAGATTCGGACTTAGCAGAAAACTGGGCATGGCATAAACAGAATTATGAAGGCATCTTTGCGAGCTCGATTCACTCATCACAAGGCATTGCATGACAAATAAGCATACTACCAGCAAGAAGACATGATCTTAAGGCTAACCATGGCAAGAACAAGTTTATATCATGCTTGGATCAACTACAACAACCATGGAAAAACTGATTAACATGTAAACAATCTGCCAGGAACATTTTATAGCAAAAGTATAGCAAGATTAAGTCGTGCTAGGGCACTCGATAATTGCAAACAGGGGCATAGATGGATAGAGCATAACCATATGTCCAAATCATCCTTACTGAAGATACTCAAAACAAGCATCGATCACTCTGTAGCATCACGAATACATGACATAAAAATAACAGCAGGGAAATGCCTTAGTGAAATTCTAAGTCACTGAAATCAGCAATATCACGAGAGCTACTTTGCATGCTTGTGCTAGTCACCACATTGATCACAAAAATACATGGCATACACCCCTGTAAAGATGGCATGGCATAGCATGTAGAGCTCATGCCCATATGCAACACAGAACAAATGTAGCAAAAATGACAAATGCTCATACTATGCTAAGAATCGGCACCTCACATTTTATAGCACTCTTGCATCAATGATTTGGGCATCCAGATGAACTCAAACAAGCATGTCACAATGGAAAAAAATGAATAGCACATGATGATGAACATTTTGATATATCATGCATGCAAAACGGATCTACGGATGAGGAGTTATGGCATGTTGAACAGGGCGTGAAAATATAGCAGAAAAATGACTTAGTGGGAAAACGGGGTCAACCCTAGGGTTTCCAAATCTGGATCTGAGATGGCACGGGCTTCGAGGTTCATCGGGGAGGTCACCGGAGAAGGAGGTCGCGGTGGTCGGGGTCGCTGGAGTTCGCGGGAAAGCTCGCCGGAGCTCCGGGACGAGGTAAGCGGCGACGGGGAGGCGCGGGCAGCGCGGGCGACGAGGCGGCGGCCGGCGGCGAGCGACGCTCCAGTGGCAGGGTCGGCGATTCAGACGAGGGAGCGGGCTGACCGGTGCAGTGACGGGGAGCTCGATGCGGCAGCGGGGACGCTCGGCGTCGGGTGCTACGGGCGGCGGTCGGGTGGCGCAGGCGGCGGAGGAGGGGGCTAGCGGGGCCGGTTGCAGGCCTCGGTGGGCTGGTGCGACGGCGGGCGGCTGCGCGCCACGTGGCAGGCGTTGACTGGATGCGGTGGTGGTGGCGCGATCTGTCCGACCGGACCGGACGTGTCCGCCGGCGGAGAGGGAGCGGGGCTAGGTTTTTTGGACCCGGATTTGGAGGAGGGGTGCACGTATTTATACCGAGAAGGACGTGGGAGTGTCCAAATGAGGTGTAGTTTTCGGCCACACGATCGTGATCCGACGACGGAGGACATGGGATAGGTTTGGAAGGGTTATTGGGCCACTTTGGAGGGGTGTTCGGATGCAACACACACGAGGCCTTTACGGTTCCCCGGTTAACCGTTGGAGTATCAAACGGACTCCAAATGACACGAAACTTGACATGCAGTCTACCGGTGGTGTACCAAGGCCGCTTGGCAAATCTCGGTCCATTCCGAGAATGTTTAACACCCGCACACGAAAAGAGGCAAAAGGGGCGCCGGAGGACGTACGAGTGTCGGATTGCAAAAGGGACGATGGGGAAAATGCTCGGATGCATGAGACGAACACGTATGCAAATGAGATGCACATGATGACATGATATGAAATGCATGACATGGACCAAATGCAAAACAAAGGCAAGAACCCAACCACGAATCTCATAACTTAACGCCAAAAATGGCAAGAGTTGGAATACAAATATGGCAGGTTAAATCCGGGGTGTTATAGTTGTAATCGACAAGTTCACAAAGTGTTCGGAGGTGGAGGTAGTATGGAAGGTTACAACACAGTCAGCCGTCAATTTCTTCAAGGGGCTAGTCTGCCGTTTTGGTGTACCAAACAGAGTCATCACCGACAACGGCACGCAGTTCACAAGCCACACCTTCATGCAATACATCCAAGGCCTCGACAGCAAGGTCTGTTTTTGTTCCGTGGCACACCCCCGGAGCAACGACCAGGCGGAGAGGGCAAATGCTAAAGTGTTGTGAGGCCCGAGAATGAAGACTTTTGATAGGATGCACAAGCGTGGAAAGTGCTGGATTGATGAGTTGCCAGCGGTTCTTTGGTCGATCAGCACGACGCCAAATCGAGCCACCGGCCAGACACCCTTTGCCCTAGTATATGGGGCAGAAGCAGTTCTCCCCACGAAACTCATATACGGGTCACCTCAAGTGCTCTCTTATGACAAGCTTGAGCAAGAGCAGTTGCAGCAATATGATGCAATGCTCCTTGAGGAAGATCGTCTTCGGCAGCTGTGAGAGCAGCATGCTACCAGCAAGACTTGCGCCACTACCATAGCCGCAAGGTTCATGCCTGAAGCTTTGAGGAAGGCGACCTTGTTCTTTGGCGTGTTCAGTCGGCCAAGAATTCCAACAAGTTGATGCCAAAGTGGAAACGCCCTTATTGGGTAATACGAGTCACCAGGCCCAGCGCAGTCCGCCTGGAGACCGAAGATGCTGTCCTAGTGAGCAATTCCTGGAACATCAAACATCTTCACAAGTTTTAGCCATAAGGCGAGGTTGCCCGGCCTCCCGGCAAACCACCTTTTGTACAAGCCTTGCCGGCAAGGCATGTAACCCTCTGTACAAAGCCAGGCGTAGACCCTGAGCATAAATAAACAAAGCGCTGGCGCCCTAAGTTATAGCATGCATGCTAGGTTAAGTCTCTCCCTCGGTTAGGGTTGATAGTGCTTAGCAACGACTAACCCCTAGCCTGGAGGTTGAGTGTGCGTCTTTCTATTCTCTTTGGTTCACAGGGCATGCGGACACTTCTGCTGAGCCGCTTGGGAAAAAGAGAACGAACCGGCGCTCCAACCCCAGTAGGCCAAGACTGCGGGGGGCTGAATATACAAGGATCCAACCTGTAACGCCCCGGATGTAATTTACGATATCTGTATTCCAACTCTTGCCATTTTCGGCACTAAGTTATGATTTCCCTCATGGTTGGGTTTTGTCTTCGTTTTGCATTTTGTCCATGTCATGCATCTCATATCATGTCATCATGTGCATCGCATTTGCATACGTGTTCATCTCATGCATCCGACCAATTTCCCCGTTGTCCATTTTGCATTCCGGCACTCCTACATCCTCCGGCGTCCCCTTTTGCCTCTTTTCGTGTGCGTGTGTTAAATGTTCTCGGATTGGACCGAGATTTGCCAAGCGTCCTGGGTATACCACCAGTAGACTGCCTGTCAAGTTTCGTGCCATTTGGAGTTTGTTTGATACTCCAACGGTTAACCGAGGAACCGTAAAGGCCTCGTGTGTGTTGCAGCCCAACACCCCTCCAAAGTGGCCCAATAACCCATCCAAACCCCTTCCATCCTCTCGGTCGTTCGGTTACGATCGCAAGGCTTAAAACCGCACTCCATTTGGAGTCTCCTAGCTCCCTCTACCTATAAATTAGTCTTCCCCGTCCAAATCTGAGGCAACTCCAACACTAACCCTAAATATTTCCCCTCCGCGCCGCCGGACACGTCCGGGCGACGCCCGACGAATCGCGCTGCCGCCCGCGGCCTACCAGGGGCCGCCAGGTGGCGCCTCCGTGCCCACATCGCCAAAGCCCGCCGGGCCCAGCCACGGCCCCCGCGGCCCTCTACCCCGCCGCCCGCGCCCGCCGGAGCCCGCGTCGCGCGCCGCCCGTCCTCATCGCCACCGGCCGCCGCCGCCGCCCTCCGCCCCGAGGACCCGGCCTCGCCCCGCGCCCGCCGGCAACCTACTCCGCCTCCCCGCGCCGGGGTCCGGCCGGATCAGGCGAGATCCGGTCCGGGTCCGCCATCTCCGGCGAGCCCCGCCTCCTTCCTCGCCATCTCCGGCGAGCCCGCGCCGGCGAGCCTCGGCTCCCATGCCCCGTTGACTTTTTCCCCGAGGTTAAATTTCCCAAAACTTTTACATTATGTTTCTCTGTTCATCATGCCATATCTCATCATACGTAGCTCCGTTTTGCGCGTGTGATATATCGAAATGTTCATTAGGATGTGCTCTTCATTTCATTCAATTTGCACCATGCTTATTTGAGTCCATCTTGATGCCGAAAATGCTGTTGCAAGAGTGCTATAGAATGTTAGTTTCTGGTTCTTAACAGATTATGGACATTTGTCATTTTTGCCATGATTATTGTGTGCCTCCTATGAACTTGAGCCCTACATGTGTTTCGGGCTATGCCATGCCATCTTTACAGGGGTGTATGCCATGTATTTTCGTGATCAATGTGGTGACTAGCACAAGCATGCAAAGTAGCTCTCGTGATGTTGCCGATTTCAGGGACTTAGAATTCTTCTAAGTCATTTCCCTGAGGTTATTTTTATGCCATGTATTCATGTTGCTACGGATTGATTCGTGCCTCTTTTGAGCATGTACAGTAAGGAGGATTTTAAGATATTGTTATGTTCTATCCATCCATGTCTTTGTTTGCATTTATGGAGTACCCTAGCATGACTCAATCTTGCTCTACTTTTGCTATAAAATGTTCCTGGAAGATTGTTTATGTGTTAATCAATTTTGCCGAGGTTGTTGTAGTTGATCCATGCATGCTATGAGATTGTTCTTGCCATGGTTAGCTTCTTGACCATGTCTTCTTGCTGGGTGTATGCTTAGTTTGTCATGCAATGCCTTGTGGTGAGTGCTTCGAGCTCACAAACATGCCTTCATAATTCTGTTGATGCCATGTCCAGTTTTCTGCCAAGTCTGAATCTGTTAACGAAACTTGCTATGTTTACATGGGTGCCATCATATCTTCTGATCCTTTTTGGCTTATGGTAAGTAAGGGAATTTTGTTATATGATTTGGTTAGTTTCATGCCATGCCTTGCTTTGCCATGATATGTTCCTGTAGCTTGTTGTTATCTTGCTCTAAACATTGCTTCCTGATGTTAAATCCTGACATGTTATTTTCACTAAGTCTGTGAGCCTGATATCTTTTGCACTTTTTCTATGCTTGTTTGAACCTGCTATTGTGTGATTTAGCTGTAGCTCAGTGTTCATCTTTTGTCAAGAATCTTGAGTAGTTAACTGCCATGTGCTTTGTTGCTATGTTAGAGTGCAGTAGCTTAGTTTCTTGTTGCATTCTAGATGGCATCGTGCTGTTAATCGCAGAATTGTGCCATTATTGTTTTGCTTGCCATTTGCAAATCGTGCATCCGATTCTGGTGATCTTTATATCGATTTCAACCGAAATCAACTCATCATTCCAGCGGCGCACTTGGTTTTCCAAGTTGAGTCCTGGTTCAATCTCTTCCTTCCGGAGCATGCATATGCATTGCATATCACATCCCGCATATCATGTCTTGTTTTGCATCATGTTGCTTGCGCATTGCACCGTGGTTGATTGTGTTTTCCCTTGCTTGTGTTCTTTCCTTGGGTAGAGCCGGGAGACGAGTACGTGATCGAGGAACTCGTTGAGTACGCTTACGAGGATCAAGCTTGAGTCAACTTGGAGAACTTTGCAGGCAAGATGACCATACCCTCGAAATCACTTCAATCTTTGCTTGCTAGTTGCTCGCTCTATTGCTATGCCTATGCCGCGATACCTACCACATGCTTTATAATGCCTCCCATATTGCCATGTCAACCTCTAACCCACCTTGTCCTAGCAAACCCTTGTTTGGCTATGTTACCGCTTTGCTCAGCCCCTCTTATAGCGTTGCTAGTTGCAGGTGAAGGTTGGAGTTTGTTCCTTGTTGGAACATGTTTATTGTTGGGATATCACAATATCTCTTATTTAATTAATGCATCTATATACTTGGTATAGGGTGGAAGGCTCGGCCTTATGCCTGGTGTTTTGTTCCACTTTTGCTGCCTTAGTTTCCGTCAAACCGGTGTTATGTTCCTTGATTTTGCGTTCCTTATGCGGTTGGGTTATAATGGGAACCCCTTGAAAGTTTGCCTTGAATAAAACTCCTCCAGCAAGGCCCAACCTTGGTTTTACCATTTGCCACCTAAGCCTTTTTCCCTTGGGTTCCGCGGACTCAAGGGTCATCTTTATTTTAAACCCCCCCGGGCCAGTGCTCCTCTAAGTGTTGGTCCGAACTGAGCTGCCTGCGGGGCCACCTCAAGGAAACTTGAGGGCTGGTTTTACTCGTAGCTAGTCTCATCCGGTGTTGCCCTGAGAACGAGATACGTGCGACTCCTATCTGGATTTGTCGGCACATCGGGTGGCTTTGCTGGTCTAGTTTTACCATTGTCGAGATGTCTTGTAACCGGGATTCCGAGTCTGATTGGGTCGTCCTGGGAGAAGGAATATCCTTCATTGACCGTGAGAGCTTGTGATGGTCTAAGTTGGGACACCCCTGCAGGGTTTTGAACTTTTGAAAGCCATGCCCGCAGTTATGGGCAGATGGGAATTTGTTAATGTCCGGTTGTAGAAACTTGACACTTGACTTAATTAAAATACATTAACAGCGTATGTAGCCATGATGGTATCTTTTCGGCGGAGTCCGGGAGGAGAACACGGTCTTGTGTTATGCTTGAACCTAAGTAGTTCTAGGATCATGTCTTGATCTTTGTAGCTTCTCGACTGTGCTTTGCCTTATCTTCTCGCTCTCTTTTGCGTAAGTTAGGCACCATATATGCTAGTGCTTGCTGCAGCTCCCCCTCACATACCTTTTCCTACCCATAAGCTTAAAAAGTCTTGATCGCGAGGGTGTGAGATTGCTGAGTCCCCGTGACTCACATATTACTTCCAAACCAGATGTAGGTGCCGATGATCTCTTTCCAGGAGATGCGACTGAACTCAAGTGGGAGTTCGATGAGGACTCAGGACGTTACTATGTTTCCTTTCCAGACGATCATAGTGGAGCCTAGTTGGGGTGATAGGGGATCTTATGCATTTGGGGTTGACTTTATTTTGGTTCCGTAGCCAGACCTTGATTGTATCTGGATGATGTAATGCTATATTTATGTATTGTGTGAAGTGGCGATTGTAAGCCAACTCTGTACCTCTTTCTTATCCAGTACATGGGATGTGTAAAGATTACCCCTCTTGTGACATGCCTTCAATGCAGTTATGTCTCTAAGTCGTGCTCCGACACGTGGGAGATATAGCCGCATCGTGGGTGTCACAAGTTGGTAATCAGAGGCTTCCCTGACTTAGGAGCCCCCTGCTTGATCGAATCGCTGGTGTTGTCGAGTCTAGAAAAAGGTTTTGAGTCTTTTAGGATTATATATATATATATATCGGAGAGTAGGATTCTTTTTACTCCTCAGTCCCTTCGTCGCTCTGGTGAGGCATCCTGACGTAGAGTTTTGACTCTTCTATTCTCCAATTTAGGATGACTCGGGTATCTTGGAATCGTTCCGATGGTTTTGTGACGAGAACATTGTTCTTGGTGCCTCCTGACATTTAGGGGTTGTGGCAGTGTCCTGGGGAGTTGAGCTCCGAGGTGTTGTCGTCACAATTTTATCGTTGCAGTTCTGGAATACCTGAGTTCGCCGACATCGAAAATCTCTTTTATGCCGTTGTTGGTGAGATAACCTTGACGCCACCCAGTACTGGGGTGGGAGTTCGGGAGTATTGCCATAACTCTTATAACGGATGCTTTTCGATGGTTGAGGTAGATGATTTCCGAAGGTTTCTTGGTTATGTGTTGAAGGATGGATATAGCTGGATGTAGGATTTGCTAGTTTTGGGTGAGATATTATGCTTCCCCTATATCCCCAACACCTGATTGCATAACCGGAATGTTTCGGGAGTTTCATAGGTGGGAATTCATGTAGCTCTAGTATTTCTTCCGCAAATATTTGGTTTGTGATTGGGTAATCCTTACCAAGTATTTGTTCATGTCCATACCTTGTTGTTTTATTCATCTACCCCTATCTAAGTGGCTTCTCAATTTATGGAAGTGTGATCATTTACTTTGGAATTCATTCGTTCATTCTTGTTCAAATGTTAAGACTATATGTTGCAATTTCGATCCATTGATTCAGCTTGACTATATGTCTTTCAAGATGCTAACGGATGTCACCCTCTTCAGGATGGCTCCTCGAACGCGTTAGAATCCGGAACCTCCGCCACCACCTCCTCCTCCGGAGGCATGGCAAGCTGTGATGGCCGCTACCAACGCCAACACGTAGATGATTATGCAACTCTCGCAAGAGCGCAACCAAGGAAATCAAGGCAATGGTAACAATCAAACTCAGTTTGCTACCCTCAACCAGTTCCTCACAAACCAGCCGAAGTCTTTCAGTAACTGTGTCGAGGCCACAGACGCTGACGATTGGCTCGTGGATATCTGCAAACATTTTGAGTGTAGCAATGTCAGGCCTGAGGACTTTGTCAAGTTTGCTTCGTTCCAACTCAAAGACCAAGCTGCTGAGTGGTATCAACAATACAAAGATTCCAGAGGAGGTCGTGTGATTACCTGGGATGATTTCCGCCAAGAGTTCAAAGCTCACCACATTCCTCAGAGTGTTGTTGAGAGTAAGCGTGAGGAGGTCCGCAATCTGAAGCAAGGCAGCTTGTCTGTTTACCAATACAACACCATGTTCCAGAGGCTCTCTTGCTTCGCCAAGCAAGATGTCCCTGACGAGAAGAGCATGATTTATCAGTTCAGAGGTGGCCTCAGAGAAGATCTGCAACTAGCTCTTGTGCTTTTTGAGCCGAAAAAGTATGATGAATTCTACAACATGGCACTAAACCAAGAAGCTGCTCAGATCAAGTGCGATGCTTCCAAGAAGAGAGTCAGGGATGCAACTCCTTCTTCTTCAACTCAAGTGGTAGCTAAGCAGCAAAAGTACTGGTTGCCTCCTCCTCCTCCGTTCCGTCAGCCTTATCAGCAGAAGATCAAAGGTGGCAATGGATCTTCCCACCCACCCAACCCAGGCTTTCAGAACAAAACTTCGTCTCATGCTCCAAAGTCAAGTGCTCCGTATCACCGGCCGCTCTTAGAGGTTACTTGCAACAAGTGTCAGCAGAAGGGTCACTATGCAAACAAATGCTTCAAACAGAAGAGCTTCCAGTGAGATCCGCTAGCAATGCGGTGGTCAAGCATAATCCCAAGCATGTCAAGGTTAACATGATAAACGCAGCTCAGACAGAGGATTCGTCAGAAGTGATCATGTGTAACCTTCCTATTAACGATATTCCTGCAAAAGTTCTTTTTAACTCTGGTGCATCACATTCTTTCATGTCATTGCCATTTGCATCGGAGCACAACTTTGACACTAAGGCATTACCTAAAGCATTGCAAGTTGTTTCTCCGGCTAAGCATTTGAGTTCTAGCATGATGGTTCCGGATGTTTCTATCATGATGGGCGACTACAAATTTCTGGCTTCTCCAATTGTTCTTGGTAACTCGGATATTGATTTAATTCTCGGAATGGACTAGCTTTCTAAGCACAAGGCTCGGCTTGATTGTGCTGCCAGGAATATTCAATTGAAACACTCATCTGAGATGTGATCATCTTTGCCACTCGTGATAATACCATTCGACTGTTTTATCTCAATGAGAAGGGCAAGTTGAATGCCATCTCTCAGATTCCAGTTGTTTGTGAATATCAAGACGTCTTTCCAGAAGAGCTTCCAGGAATGCCTCCTCACCGGCCAGTTGAATTCATCATCGATCTTGAGCCTGGCACAGAACCTGTTTGTAAACATCCTTACAAGCTTGGACCGAAAGAGTTGAAGGAGCTGAAGAAACAACTCGATGAACAAGACCGTATGGGTTTGATCCGACCAAGTTCTTCCCCATGGGGTTGTGGTGTTCTTTTTGTCAAGAAGAAGGATGGCACGGACCGAATTTGTGTCGACTATCGTCCATTGAACAAGAAGACCATAAAGAACAAGTACCCACTTCACAACATCAATGACCTCCTTATGGGCTATCATCAGATTCGCATTCGTGAACAAGATATCCCCAAGACAACATTTAGGACAAGCTATGGTTCATATGAATACACTGTCATGTCTTTCGGCCTTGTCAACGCTCCTCCAACATTCTCTCGCATGATGAACTTCATCTTCAACCCTTAGACAAATGACTTCGTCTTGGTCTATCTCGATGACATTTTGGTCTTTTCCAAGAACAAGGAGGATCATGCCAAGCATTTGAGATTAGTGCTGGACAAACTCGGAGAACATCAGTTCTATGCGAAGTTTTCAAAGTGCGAGTTTTGGCTCGATGAGGTTCTCTACCTTGGGCATATCATCTCAGGCAAGGGCATAGCTGTTAATCCTGAGAAGGTGTCTGCAATTGTGAATTGGGAACCGCCTCAGAATGTGAAGCAGCTCCGCAGCTTTCTTGGGCTCGCAAGCTATTGTCGAAGATTCGTTGAGAATTTCTCTAAGATCGTGAAGCCTCTTTCCAACCTCCTCCAGAAGCATGTGAAGTAGGTCTGGATGCCTGAATGTGACATCTCTTTCAACACCCTCAAAGAGAAGTTAGTCACAGCTCCTATTCTGACTACTCCTGATGAATCCAAACCATTTGAGGTTTTCTGTGATGCTTCCCTTCAAGGTCTCGATGCTGTGTTCATGCAAGAGAAGAAAGTTGTGGCCTATACGTCTCGCCAGTTGAAGCCCAACGAAAAGAACTACCCGACTCATGACATCGAGTTGGCGGCAGTTGTCCATGCTCTTTTAACATGGAGACATCTCTTGTTGGGAAGAAAAGTGGACATCTTCACTAATCAGAAGAGTCTCAAGTACATCTTCACTCAGCCCAACCTCAACCTCAGGCAGACTCATTGGGTCAAAATGATTCAAGAGTATAATCCGAGTATTGAGTATACCCCAGGAAAGGCCAATGTAATTGCTGACGCTTTGAGCAGCAAGGCTTACTGCAACAGTTTGATTCTTAAGCCCTTCCAACCGGATCTTTGTGAAGCTTTCCGCAAACTTAATCTCCAAGTTGTTCCTCATGGATTCCTTGCCAACCTCCAAGTCTCTCCTACTTTGGAAGATTAGATTCGTGAGGCTCAACTTCTTGATGCCATGGTGAAGAAGGTGAAGATTGGGATCGCCAAGAGCCAACCCAAGTACAAGTGCTATCACCTTGATGACAAAGATACTCTTTTCTTCGAGGATCGAATTGTTGTTCCTAAGGGTGACCTTCGTAAAGTCATTATGAACGAGGCTCACAATTTACTCCTATCTATTCACCCTAGAAGTACAAAGATGTACCATGACCTCAAGCAGTCGTATTGGTGGACTCGAATGAAACGCGAGATTGATCAGTTCGTGAATGAATGTGATGTCTGCAGAAGAGTGAAAGCAAAACACCAACAGCCAGTTGGTCTCCTCCAACCTCTTGCCATTCCAGAATGGAAGTTTGACCATATTGAGATGGACTTCGTGACTGGATTTCCCAAGTCCAAGCGTGGCAATGATGCTATCTTCGTTGTCATCGACAAACTCACTAAAGTGGCTCATTTTCTTCCTATCAAAGAATCTATCACAGCAGTTCAGTTGGCAGAGCTATATACCTCCAGGGTTGTCTCCTTGCACGGCATTTCGCAGTTGATATCTTCAGATCGTGGAAGCATCTTCACTTCTAAGTTCTGAGATTCCTTCCAGAAGGCTATGGGCACCACCATTCGGTTTAGCACAACCTTTCATCCTCAAACTAGTGGCCAAGTCGAGCGAGTAAATCAAATTCTTGAAGATATTCTCAGGGCATGCGTCATTTCTTTCGGTATGAAGTGGGAAGATTGTCTTCCATATGCTGAGTTCTCCTACAACAACAGCTTACAAGCGAGTTCGGGCAAGGCCCCATTCGATATTCTCTATGGTAGAAAGTGCCGTACTCTTAATTGGTCAGAGACTGGTGAACGCCAACTTCTTGGCAATGACTTGATCACGGAGGCTGAAGAAATGTGCAAAGTCATTCGTGAAAATCTCAAAGCCGTGGAATCGCGCCAGAAGAGTTACTATGATAGCAAGCATCGTGACTTGGCTTCCGAGATCGGAGACCATGTCTACCTCCATGTCTCTCCAATGAAAGGTACTCGTCGCTTCGGTATCAAAGGGAAGCTTGCCCCTAGATACGTGGGTCCTTTCAAGATCATTGGCAAAAGAGGCGATCTCGCCTATCAAGTTGAGCTTCCATCCAACTTTGCAAATGTGCACGACGTGTTTCACGTGTCTCAGCTTCGCAAGTGTTTCAAGACTCCTGACCGCACCATCAACTTTGAAGAGAATGATCTCCAAGAAGACATGTCTTATCATGAGCATCCCGTTGCTATTCTTGAAGAAACTAATCGCAAGACTCGCAACAAGTCTATCAAATTCCTGAAAGTGAAGTGGTCACATCATTCCGACCGTGAAGCCACCTGGGAATGCGAGGACCACCTCCGTTCCGAATACCCGGAGTTTTTCCAGTCCTAGATCTCGGGACGAGATCCTTTCATAGTGGTGGAGTGTTGTAACCCCCCGGATGTAATTTACCATACCTATATTCCAACTCTTGCCATTTTCGGCACTAAGTTATGATTTCTCTCGTGGTTGGGTTTTGCCTTCGTTTTGCATTTAGTCCATATCATGCATCTCATATCATGTCATCATGTGCATCGCATTTCAATACGTGTTCGTCTCATGCATCCGAGCAATTTCCCCGTTGTCCATTTTGCATTCCGGCACTCCTACGTCCTCCGGCGTCCCCTTTTGCCTCTTTTCATGTGCGGGTGTTAAACATTCTCGGATTGGACCGAGATTTGCCAAGCGGCCTGGGTATACCACCGGTAGACTGCCTGTCAAGTTTCGTGCCATTTGGAGTTCGTTTGATACTCCAACGGTTAACCGAGGAACCGTAAAGGCCTCGCATGTGTTGCAGCCCAACACCCCTCCAAAGTGGCCCAATAACCAATCCAAACCCCCTCCATCCTCTCGGTCGTTCGATCACGATCGCATGGCCGAAAACCGCACTCCATTTGGAGTCTCCTAGCTCCCTCTACCTATAAATTAGTCTTCCCCGTCCAAATCTGAGGCAACTCCAAACCCTAACCCTAAAAATTCCCCCTCCGCGCCGCCGGACACGTCCGGGCGACGCGGGATGAATCGCGCCGCCGCCCGCGGCCTACCAGGGGCAGCCATGTGGCGCCTCTGCTCCCACATCGCCAAAGCCCGCCGGGCCCAGCCGCGGCCCCCGCGGCAAGCTACCCCGCCGCCCGCGCCCCGGCGAGCCCGCGCCGCCCCACCGCCAGCGCCTCGACCGAGCGCCCGCCGGACCCCGCCCCGCGTGCCACCCGTCCTCATCGCCACCGGCCGCCACCGCCCTCCGCCCCGAGCACCCAGCCTCGCCCCGCGCCTGCCGGCAAACTCCTCCGCTTCCCCGCGCCGGGATCCTGCCGGATCCGCCATCTCCGGCGAGCCCCGCCTCCTTCCCCGCCATCTTCGGCGAGCCCCGCGCCGGCGAGCCTCGGTTCCCATGCCCCATTAACGTTTTCCCCGAGTTTGAATTTCTCCAAGTCCCGAAACTTTTGCATTATGTTGCTCTGTTCATCATGCCATATCTCATCATCCGTAGCTCCGTTTTGCACGTGTGATATATCGAAATGTTCGTTAGGATGTGCTCTTCATTTCATTCCATTGCACCATGCTTGTTTGAGTCCATCTTGATGCATAAAATGCTGTTGCAAGAGTGCTATGGAATGTTTGTTTCTGTTTCTTAACAGATGATAGACATTTGTCATTTTTGCCATGATTATTGTGTGCCTCCTATGAACTTGAGCCCTACATGTGTTTTGGGCTATGACATGCCATCTTTACAGGGGTGTATGCCATGTATTTTGGTGATCAATGTGGTGACTATCACAAGCATGCAAAGTAGCTCTCGTGATGTTGCTGTTTTCAGGGACTTAGAATTCTTCTAAGTCATTTCCCCGAGGTTATTTCTATGCCATGTATTCATGTTGCTACAGAGTGATCCATGCCTCTTTTGAGCATGTCCAGTAAGGAGGATTTTGAGATATTGTTATGTTCTATCCATCCATGTCTTTGTTTGCATTTATGGAGTACCCTAGCATGACTCAATCTTGCTCTACTTTTGCTATAAAATGTTCCTGGCAGATTGTTTACGTGTTAATCAATTTTGCCAAGGTTGTTGTAGTTGATCCATGCATGCTATGAGATTGTTCTTGCCATGGTTAGCTTCTTGAACATGTCTTCTTGCTGGGTGTATTCTTAGTTTGTCATGCAATGTCTTGTGGTGAGTTCATCGAGCTCGCAAACATGCCTATGTTACTCTGTTTTTTCCTTGTCCAGTTTTCTGCTAAGTCTGAATCTGTTAACGAAACTTGCTATGTTTACATGGGTGCCATCATATCTTCTTATCCTTTCTGGCTTTTGGTCAGTAAGGGACTTTTCTTATATGCTTTGAGTAGTTTCATGCCATGCCTTGCTTTGCCATGATATGTTCCTGTAGATTGTTATTATCGTGCTCTAAACATTGCTTCTTCATGTTAAATCTTGACATGTTATTTTCACTAAGTCTGTGAGCCTGATATCTTTTGCACTTTTTCCATGCTTGTTTGAACTTGCTATTATGTGATTTAGCCATAGCTCAGTGTTCATGTTTTGTCAAGCATCTTGATTACATCACTGCCATATGCTTTGTTGCTATGTTGGAGTGCTGTAGCTTAGTTTCTTGTTGCATTCTATATGGCATCGTGCTGTTAATCGTAGAATTGTGCCATTATTGTTTTGCTTGCCATTTGCAAACCGTGCATCCGATTCCGGTGATCTTTATATCGATTTCGACTGAAATCAACTCATCTTTCCAGAGGCGCACTTGGTTTGCCAAGTTGAGGCCTGGTTCAATCTCTTCCTTCCGGATGATGCATATGCATTGCATATCACATCCCGCATATCATGCCTTGTTTGCATCATGTTGCTTGCGCATTGCACCGTGGTTGATTGTATTTTCCCTTGCTTGTGTTCTTGCCTTGGGTAGAGCCGGGAGACGAGTACGTGATCAAGGAACCCATTGAGTATGCTTACGAGGATCAAGCTTATGTCAACTCGGAGAACTTTGCAGGCAAGATGACCATACCCTCGAAATCACTTCTATCTTTGCTTGCTAGTTGCTCACTCTATTGCTATGCCTATGCCGCGATACCTACCACATGCTTTATCATGCCTCCCATATTTCCATGTCAACCCTAACCCACCTTGTCCTAGCAAACCCTTGTTTGGCTATGTTACCGCTTTGCTCAGCCCCTCTTATAGCGTTGCTAGTTGCAGGTGAAGATTGGAGTTTGTTCCTTGTTGGAACATGTTTATTGTTGGGATATCACAATATCTCTTATTTAATTAATGCATCTATATACTTGGTATAGGGTGGAAGGCTCGGCCTTATGCCTGGTGTTTTGTTCCACTTTTGCTGCCTTAGTTTCCGTCAAACCGGTGTTATGTTCCTTGATTTTGCGTTCCTTATGCGGTTGGGTTATAATGGGAACCCCTTGAAAGTTCGCCTTGAATAAAACTCCTCCAGCAAGGCCCAACCTTGGTTTTACCATTTGCCACCTAAGCCTTTTTCCCTTGGGTTCCGCGGACTCAAGGGTCATCTTTATTTTAAACCCCCCCCCCCCCCGGGCCAGTGCTCCTCTGAGTGTTGGTCCGAACTGAGCTGCCTGCGGGGCCACCTCAGGGAAACTTGAGGGCTGGTTTTACTCGTAGCTAGTCTCATCCGGTGTTGCCCTGAGAACGAGATACGTGCGACTCCTATCTGGATTTGTCGGCACATCGGGTGGCTTTGCTGGTCTAGTTTTACCATTGTCGAGATGTCTTGTAACCAGGATTCCGAGTCTGATTGGGTCGTCCTAGGAGAAGGAATATCCTTCGTTGACCGTGAGAGCTTGTGATGGTCTAAGTTGGGACACCCCTGTAGGGTTTTGAACTTTTGAAAGCCATGCCCGCAGTTATGGGCAGATGGGAATTTGTTAATGTCCGGTTGTAGAAACTTGACACTTGACTTAATTAAAATACATTAACAGCGTATGTAGCCACGATGGTCTCTTTTCGGCGGAGTCCGGGAGGAGAACACGGTCTTGTGTTATGCTTGAACCTAAGTAGTTCTAGGATCACGTCTTGATCTTTGTAGCTTCTCTACTGTGCTTTGCCTTATCTTCTCGCTCTCTTTTGCGTAAGTTAGCCACCATATATGCTAGTGCTTGCTGCAGCTCCCCCTCACATACCTTTTCCTACCCATAAGCTTAAAAAGTCTTGATTGCGAGGGTGTGAGATTGCTGAGTGCCCGTGACTCACAGATTACTTCCAAACCAGATGCAGGTGCCGATGATGTCATTACAGGAGATGCGACTGAACTCAAGTGGGAGTTCGATGAGGACTCAGGACGTTACTATGTTTCCTTTCCAGACGATCAGTAGTGGAGCCCAGTTGGGGCGATCAGGGATTTTATGAATTTGGGGTTGTCTTTATTTTGGTTCCGTAGCCGGACCTTGATTGTATCTGGATGATGTAATGCTATATTTATGTATTGTGTGAAGTGACGATTGTAAGCCAACTTTGTACCTTTTTCTTATTCAGTACATGGGATGTGTAAAGATTACCCCTCTTGCGACATGCCTTCAATGCGGTTATGCCTCTAAGTCGTGCTCCGACACATGGGAGATATAGCCGCATCGTGGGTGTTACACAACCATGGCAAGCCAAGGTTGCCGGGGGCTGCGGATTCAGATAAATCTATCATCCCCCTATTATGCGTTTCCGCATAGAACTGGGCATGTGAAACCTCATTTATGTTTTTAAAAACACTGTGCTCCCCCTTTCCTGTGCCCAAGAGCTACCTCCTGGGTCGAAATTTGGTAGTAGTCGCGGTGGCGAGGAGATGAACGAGGGGCCTAACTCTACTTCGCCCCTGCCTCCGCCAAGAGCGCGAGAATGGTCGACCGAAGTGGGGAGACGGCAAGGCCCGTTGCCGGGCGACAATGTTTATCTTAAAAATAACAATGATTCATCCTTGGCATGGGCCTCACTTACGCACAAAGAACCCGACAAGCACCCTTTTTCATTAAAAACATCCCATACAGGTGCAGTTCATACGGAATTAAAAACATGAGCAAGGGGATTACAAGTCTTAGAATTAACAAGTGCTCGCAGGCTTACAAACTAAAAAGAGATAAGGTGCCCGTAATCCCTTTCTTGTCCCTCTCCACAGAAGGTGGAACAAGGCAGCGGAAGGGCAAAAGGAGCGCCTAGGCAAGGTACGAGGACCAGAAGGAACCAAGAGAACATCTTGGTGCCAGGAAAGGAGCTGGAAGACGAGGCAGCAAGCCGGCAATACGCGACGAAGGCGTCGGTGCCCACGTACTCCGGTTTGACGGCAGCCACCCGCCTTCTCCGGCCTTCCTACGCCAGCCGCCCGAGTAGACGACGGGGAGCACCCTGATGGGGAGCTTGGCGAGGATGGCCCTCGCCAGGCCGCGTGGCCGAGGGAGGGACGGCGTGGTCAGTCGAAGTTGGAGTCGGCATCCTGCTGCTCGACTCCCTCGTCGTCGCTGTCGCTGTCCTCCTCGTCACTCCCGCTTGAGGAGGAATCTTCATCGTCAGAGGAGCTCTCCACACAGCACTTTGGGCGAGTTCCAAGAACTCTGATGACCTTGACGGAGAGCAGGCTGCCCTCCATTAACTTGAAGTAGAGGACGAGCCCCGCCGTCAGGCAATGGATGGGAGCAAATGTCTTCCTTTCGCGACCGAGATACATGACAGGAGGAGCGGTGAAGTCGACGTCGACCCGCGTGCCGCCGGTCCCATAGCCCATCATGTGAAATCTGAGGGTCTGGGCGGATCGAGCTCCATCTCCCGAGCGAAGGGGGTGGGGTGGCGGAGATGATGATGTGGTGGCCGGCGCAGCCTGAGAAGAACTCGCGGGGCTGGTCCTCGACATGACCCTACATCGCGGGAGGCACCACTGGCGGAGGCACGACCATCATGCCGCCTCGTCCCCCTCTCCCCCGACCGCCGTGGCGACTTCAGCCACGTCCCCTCCCCCTTCCTCTCGTGGACGGCTCCGCCCCGTGGGCTCGTGGGGAGGAGGGACGCACTGACGAGCAGCAAGCCTCGCCGCCATCGTCCAAGGCCTGGCACCTCCTCTCGCCATGGCAGGTGGAAGAAAGGAGCGAAGGTGGAGGAGGCTAGATACTGAAGGATTGTGGGATGACACCCCTCCCCCTCCTTATAAAGGGGCGGGGTCGAGGCTCGGTCGCCCCACTCAGCCAATCCAGCCATCGGAGGCGCAGGGAATCAGGACCGACCCGCTGCTCCAATCATCGATGGCCCGGTTTCCCGCCTCCACCACCTGCCACTTTCTTGGAGGACGCGTGGCGAGCGAGCAGGATCAAAAGGACGAGTGAGGCGACCGTTCCCCGCCCCGTGATCATGGGGCGTGGGCTCCTTGAAGACTGCGACCCGAGTCCACCCAGTAAACGAGACGCGCCTCCACGCCTCCCTCTTTTTATGGGGAAGGTGCGAGCCACCTCTCTATGATGTGATGCATGCATGCGGAAACCGCCCCACACATGACCCTCCACATCGCGCGCAGGTCGTGGGGAAGCGTGGTGGATGAAAAATTACTGCGGTAAAATCCCGCCCCAACTGCCCGCCCGCCATTTTGGGCCTGGCCCAAAAAAGTGTACCTCTTATGTGTGTCTCCTGTCGGTGTACAAAAGTTGGGTTGCTCCTTTTTACTCCTTTACTTGTGCACGGATAGTCGGAGCCGCGCCCACGGCCACACTAAGCAGAGCAGGGAAGGGAAGCTGGAGAGAAGCCAAAGGCGCAAGGCAATTAGAGGGAACACCAAGACCAGAAACACAAAGAGCAAAGGGGCAAGGTGGACTCCCCCGATGGGACCCTTGCCAGGGCAGCCTCAGCAACCCCGGCAAGAGTCTTGCCGAGGCAACTTGCCCAATGCCAGTAGAGCAAGCCACCCTTGAGCCCAAAGGTTCCGAACACCGTCAACAACTACGTTGGGACCAGGGCTCGGGAGGCACCTTCGTGGTGGCATGCAGATCTTTGTCAAGACCATAGATATATGAGATCAGATGAGGATCAGGATACGACGACCCTCGGCGGGGTCCTCGCCAAGGAAATCCACAAGACCCCCGGCAAGCATCTTGCCGGGGACGACTAAGACACCACGGCGAGACCCTTGCCGGGCCCCCAGCAAGGCCCTTGTCGAGGACGCCAGCAGGGCCACTGCCAGGCCCGCACCATCCAAGACTCCGCCGCTGTTCGCATGCAGCTGCCAGCCCAACCAGCTGGGCAGGTACCTGCGTGGCAACATACAGTTTCCACGCAAAATCAGCAAGCACCTGCGTGGCGGCATGCAGATCTTCATGAAGGCCCTACCACCACGCCCTCAGCTGCTTGCCTGCCTTCATGGCGCTGCATGTATCGTTGGCTTGGGAGCATGTCGAAGCAAGGCAGAGCGGCACAGACGGGACGGGCCTCGTTCCTGTCCCCGATAAAGCTAATGGACACCTACGTAGCGCATTTAATGCATTTTGGCCCGTAATGCCGTGCAATAAGCTCGCGCACTGTAGGCCTTTTCCACCTCATGTGTGCCACTGTGGCAACCCCTTTTTTCTATAAAAGTAGGCCCGAGGCGACTAGGAGAGGGATTTGGCTTTTTGGAACGGCATAGCCACCGTAGCTACTTCAAAAAGCTCAAGAACACTCAATACATCCACCAAAGAAGGACTAGGGTTTTACGCATCCTCGCGGCCCGAACCTGGATAACTGATCCGTGTGCTTGCTCCTAAACCTGCTCTTCTCACGACCCCGCGCCCGCCGACTGTAGAAGGGATCCTAGTGATCCCATAGGTGTCGTTCTCCACCGACACAACAACTATTTAATTTTCTCATAGTCCCTATCGTTAACTGCTGTTTAGTTTGTTGTTTCTATCAAAATGCATGTTCGCAACAACCGTAAGTTCCAAGTTTGACTTGTAAAACCAAATTCCTTATTCATACCATGCACATTAATCAATACTCCCTATATGTATCCTTGTTTTTGAGGATCTATAATACAGTGTGTGGTGAAGCAGCCCACGTTTGCACCTTGCCATCTCCTGTTTTATCTCACTGATGTGGCTGATTATATGAACAACATGGCATGCACATTAACCAAAATAGATACAATGCTTATCGTTGCCCTTCATCTATGCTTGTTTTGTTGACATGGTAATCCAGTAGTGTGGTGAAGCTCCCCGCATTATGAATAACACCAAATTATGCTATTCATATTTTGAACTTACTCCATATTTTCTAATTTGAAATTGCATCGAATTGACGCGCAATTATGATCTTTGTTTATACACGTGCAAAACATGTCATCTCTCCCCTTGTTTGACTGTGATATGACTGATGGTATGCACAAGTCCGTTGAATGCTATGAGATAAACCCAACATATGTTGCAGCAAAGAAGGCAAAACATCTTGAAGATAGTGAGACAATCCCAAAGTCTTGTGTTGATGCAGTGTTCTAGTTACTTGAGACTGGCAATCAACCAAGCTCATAGAATTCACTGTCTAAATCAGTTCGACTTCTTCAGTCCCAAGTTCTAGCAGAAAGGCGTTCTGCAACTCAACTTTGACTTGAATTCCTATCCCTAATAAATATTACGGAGAACACCAATGAGAACCGCATTGCTAAACAGCTACACCTGGAACCTATGACCGACATGATAGGCCAGTCTCACAGCCTTGCTCAGCAGCTTGCGCATTAGTTCCTGCGCAAGGCTAACATTTCTTGAACTGTCTTGGAAGTGGTCTTGGTTCAGTATTTTTTTGTTATGCTGCAATGGTGCCCTGTTTTTGTAATCTGCTTCTTCGTTGCGCTTTATGGTCACTGGTGCCGAACTTCGATGCCTAGTGGATGTAATATACCATAAATCCTTTATTGTATAGTGTAGGTTTATTCTAAGTTACTATGTCGTAATTTGTTTATTGTATATAGGTTTGTTCTTAATTCCTACTAGTTACTGCCATCATTCGCTATCTGAGAAAACGGAGAAAATCTAATGTAGTGGACAGGGCCGAAACATTCATCTCGAATGGGCCTGCTTTTTAGCGGGCCACAATTGGGCCGTCTTGCAACTTTCTTGGGACTGAAAGGCCATTGGGGCCTTTACACTTTGCACCAGGCTCACAACTTATACGGGCCTATATTCAGCCCAAAGTTTAGTTTGGCCTTTAGTGGACCCTTGATACGTCTCCAATGTATCTATAATTTTTGATTGTTCCATGCTATTATATTATCTATTTTGGATGTTTAATGGGCTTTAATATGCACTTTTATATTATTTTCGGGACAAACGTATTAACTAGAGGCCCAGTGCGAGTTCTGTTTTTTTGCCTATTTTAGTGTTTCGCAGAAAAGGAATATCAAATGGAATCCAAAGGGAACAAAACCTCCGCGAGTATTTTTTGGAACAAACGAATTCCAGGAGACTTGGAGTGGAGGTCAAGAAAGAAACGAGGCGGCCACGACATAGGGAGCCGCGCCCAGGGGGGTAGGCGTGCCCCCACCCTCGTGGGCACCTCATAGCTCCTCTGACCTACTTATTTCACCTATATATACTCTTATACCCTGAAAACATCCAAGGGAGCCACGAAACCACTTTTCCACCGCCGCAACCTTCTGTACCCGTGAGATCCCATCTTGGGGCCTTTCCGGGCAATCTGCCGGAGGGGGATTCGATCACGGAGGGCTTCTATATCAACACCATAGCCTCTCCGATGATGTGTGAGTAGTTTACGACAAACCTTCGGATCCATTGTTATTATCTAGATGGCTTCTTCTCTCTCTTTGGTTCTGAATACAAAGTTCTTCTCAATGTTCTTGATGTAATACTTTTTGTGGTGTGTTTGTCGAGATCCGATGAATTGTGGGTTTATGATCAAGATTATCTATGAAAAATATTTGATTCTTCTCTGAATTCTTATATGCATAATTTGATATCTTTGCAAGTCTCTTCTAATTAGTAGTTTGGTTTGGCCTACTAGATTGATCTTTCTTGCAATGGGATAAGTGCTTAGCTTTGGGTTCAATCTTGCGGTGCTCATTCCCAGTGACAGAAAGGGAACCGACATGTATTGTATTGTTGCCATCGAGGATAAAAAGATGGGGTTTATATCATACTGCTTGAGTTTATCCCTCTACATCATGTCATCTTGCCTAATGCGTTACTCTGTTCTTATGAACTTAATACTCTAGATGCATGTTGGATAGCAGTCGATGTGTTGCATAATAGTAGTAGATGCAGAATCGTTTCGGTTTACTTCAAATGGATGTGATGCCTATGTGCATGATCATGCGTAGATACTCTCATAACTATACGCTTTTCTATTAATTGCTCGGCAGTAATTTCTTCACCCACCATAATATATGCTATCTTGAGAGAAGCCACTAGTGAAACCTATGGCTCCCGGGTCTACATTACATCATATAAATTTTCGATTTATAATTCTAGTTTACTATTTATTTTGCAATCTTTACTTTTCAACCTATAAAACAAAAATACCAAAAATATTTATCTTATTATCTTTATCAGATCTCACTTCTGCAAGTGACCGTGAAGGGATTGACAACCCCTTTGTTGCGTTGGTTGCAAGGTTCTTGATTGTTTGCGCAAGTACTAGGCGACTTGCGTGTAGTCTCCTACTGGATTGATACCTTGGTTCTCAAAAACTGAGGGAAATACTTACGCTACTTTGCTGCATCACCCTTTCCTCTTCAAGGGAAAACCAATGCATGCTCAAGAGGTAGCAACCCTGCGCTAAGTTGGCCCATGTAGCTTTGGGAAATTAACAGGCTGCATATTCTGCTAGCCTGTTATGGCCCAGAAGAAACCATGGGCCTTTAGCAGGAAGAAATGCATGTTGGGACTCAATTTTCACTAGTCGTCGACGAGCCTTCAGCAGGCTAAAATGTAGACTGTGCCTTTTTTGGCCCAATTATATGACGGGCCATTACCAGGCTGAAACATATCTCGGGCCTTAGTTTGCCCACTGATATCATGGGCCTTTAAGAGGCTGAGAGCTTAGTAGAGGCATCAACGGGCCAAATTATATGACAGGCCTTTAATAGGCCCAAAGTCACGTTGGGCTGAACTATTGCCACCTTTATCACGGGCCGTTAGAAGGCCGGATGTCGCATTGGACCTCATATGGCCCATGTGCAGCACGGGCCATTCCCAGGCCGAAAGACACATCGGGCTGAAATGGGCGCATGTCTACATCGGGCCTTTAACAGGACGAAATGTCACCAGGCTGTAATTGGGCCCAAATATTCGGCAAACAATTAACGGGCCAGAACTGGCTTCAGACCGTAAATGTGCCATGTTTAAACACGCCGTTATTGGGCCGGCCCGCTATTACCTGAGTAAATACTCTGGGCCTTTGACTGGGCTAGCCTTTTTAACCTATATGGGCCTCTGTTGGTCCCTGCCACGTGTTGATGTATCATAGGCATGTCTCCTCCATTGAATGGATGAGATTTGGCCCATTGAGGAGCCAACACGTGTTTCCTCTAGCCAATGATGATTTTACATATGGAAAATCCCGATTGGTCCGGGCTGTTAACGGGTTATCGGATCCAAACAGGAACCCGATAGCTTAACGGCGACCCGTTATGGTGGATGCCACGTGTCGTTTACCCTTGACGAAATCACTTCCATGATGTACCATTTATCGTCATGGAAGTGGACACTTCCGTGATGACAATTTTGGTATTGTCATGGAACACTTCTATGACAACACATGTATGACTATCTTGATTCTGTCATAAAATCGTCATGGATGTTCATGCATGACAAAAAAAGTGACCTACTATGACAAACATGTATCATCACGGAAGTTTTTTTTGTAATTCTACCAAGTCATAAGGAGCATGCTTGCATGTGTACCACATCTCAATCAACATAATCATCATATGCAGCGATATTAAAATACACACGTAGCACGTGTTACCTTAACCTTGTCGTTGTTGTTGAACCATTGTATGTAGTAAGGATGAGGATGTGGTCTGGTGGTGAGACACTGCTTATTCACCTTCTCCATGCTAGCCAAGTTATTGCAACTCCCTCCATAAAAAATGATGCTAACAGAATGTTCCTTCACAACTCCCTTTGTGTGGAACAAATTGTGCCTCTGATTTTGCTCAGCTTGCGTTACCTGCACACTAAAAACATGTTGAGCAACTAAACTCTCATACATTTCAGTATCTTCAGCAACCATGTATTGTATCTCATGTTCAGAATGATCTCCACTATGTTCTTCACTTGCAATAAGAGCCAAAGTATCCTCACCAGTCACTAGTGGACTCATACCCACCATCCTCAGTAATAATCATCACACGCGGAGATGGACATTTATTTGCATAGTGACCTCCACCCTGGCAACGACGGCATATAACCTCATGTGTTTGCCCCGCTAATGCCATGGATGAGGAAGAGCTCTATGCGGGACCAAAAGGTGTGCTCCTAGCAAATGGTGGTGTTGGTGTTTGTTTTTCGTGTATCTCTGTTGGAATTAGCGGCCGAAGTCGGCAGTGCTGGAGTAGCACGTGTGCATGTAGAGGATGCACGTAGTGTCCAGGATGAAAGATTGACCTGCAGAAAAATTAGTTCGCGTAATGCATGTTTATCATGCACTTCACGTTCAGCTTTTAAAGAAAGATGGAATAAATGAGTGATATTATTATACACCTTATACTCTAGAATGGTCTGAATCTCTCTATTTAATCCAGCCATAAATCATGCAAGAATAGCTTCATTAGCCTCAACAATACCAAGTCTAATGATGCTAGTTTGTAATAACTGATAATATTCCTCTACAAAAAATTCCTTGTTTTAAACGCTGCTATTTTTGGAGTAAGTCATGTTGATAATATGGTGGAACCCAACGAGTACGCATAGCAATTTTTGAAGCAACCCAAGTAGTAGGGATATTATATTGATAAAATCTACAATGTTCAAAGCATGAAAAAGAAGCAAAACTAGTGAATTCACAAACAGCAGCAGCACGTGTGTCCTCAGGATATTGCAAGTATGTGAAATGTTGATCAGTTTCTAACTCCCAAGTAAGATAGACATCAGGAATGTATCTACCCTCAAATGATGGAATATTCAATTTCACTTTAGGAATATGGTTATAATATCATACCTGAGGTGGTGGTGCAGCCCTACCGTTGCGATTATATGCATGAGGACGACCTGGTGGTGGTGGTGCTGGTGGTTGCTGATACGTCTCCAACGTATCTATAATTTTTGATTGCTCCATGCTATATTATCTATTGTTTTGGACATTATTGGGCTTTATTATCCATTTTTATATTATTTTTTGGGACTAACCTATTAACCGGAGGCTCGGCCCAGAATTCCTGTTTTTGCCTATTTTAGGGTTTCGAAGAAAAGGAATATCAAACGGAGTCCAAACGGAATGAAACCTTCGGGAACGTGATTTTCTCACCGAACATGATCCAAGAGACTTAGACCCTACGTCAAGAAATAAAGGAGGAGGCCACGAGGTAGGGGACGCGCCTACCCCCCATGAGCGCCCTCCACCCTCGTGGGCCCCCTATTGCTCCACCGACGTACTCTTTCCTCCTATATATACCTACGTACCCCAAAACGATCAGATACGGAGCCAAAACCCAAATTCCACCGCCGTAACTTTCTGTATCCACGAGATCCCATCTTGGGGCCTGTTCTGGAGCTCCACCGAAAGGGACATTCATCACGGAGTGCTTCTACATCAACACCATAGCCTCTACGATGAAGTGTGAGTATTTTACCTCTGACCTTTGGGTCCATAGTTATTAGCTAGATGGCTTCTTCTCTCTTTTTGGATCTCAATACAATGTTCTCCCCCTCTCTTGTGGAGATCTATTCGATGTAATCTTCTTTTTGCGGTGTGTTTGTTGAGACCGATGAATTGTGGGTTTATGATCAAGATTATCTATGAACAATATTTGAAACTTCTCCGAATTATTTTATGTATGATTGGTTATCTTTGCAAGTCTCTTTGAATTATGGGTTTGGTTTGGCCTACTGGATTGATCTTTCTTCCAATGGGAGAAGTGCTTAGCTTTGGGTTCAATCTTGCGGTGTCCTTTCCCAGTGACAGTAGGGGCAACAAGGCACGTATTGTATTGTTGCCATCGAGGATAACAAGATGGTTTTTTTTATCATATTGCATGAATTTATCCCTCTACATCATGTCATCTTGCTTAAGGCGTTACTCTGTTTCCATGAACTTAATACTCTAGATGGATGCTGGATAGCGGTCGATGAGTGGAGAAATAGTAGTAGATGCAGGCAGGAGTCGGTCTACTTGTCTCGGACGTGATGCCTATATACATGATCACACCTAGATATTCCCATAACTATGCTCAATTTTGTCAATTGCTCAACAATAATTCGTTCACCCACCGTAAAATACTTATGCTCTTGAGAGAAGCCACTAGTGAAACCTATGGCCCCCGGGTCTGTCACGACCGATTTTCCAATAAAAATATTTATTGAGAAACCAATCTTTTGAGTCCAGTATGAGAAAATTTCTCCTTACCGGTAGACAAATTCTTGATACAATAAGCCAGTAGCATAAAATGTATTACAGGGTCGAGCTACGGTTGCTCAACCAAATTATTACAAGCATGCCAATAATTATACATAAAGGCGGACATGACACAGCGGTGTGGAGGCATACTACTGACTCGAGGATAGGGCGGTGGTGGAAAAACACAGCGGGGAGTGAGATACATGACTCTAAAACTGGCCTCTCATCAAGCGTCAAGGCGAGGCTCAATGAATTTATTTGGTAGCGGAAGCGGATATAATATAGTGACCAAATCCAGGGTCGCACGAGACTGACTGGGATTCCTCTAGGCGTCGGACTCGCTATCGAACTCTTCATCCATGAGATCGCCTTAGTCAGCATCTGGCCAAATCAACAAGCCAGTGAGTACTTTGAAAGTACTCGCAAGACAGTTCGGACGTAAGATATAACAAATGCATGCATGAATGCGTCACGATTAATTCACAAATGTACATAAAAAAATTGCATAACGAAGTAAGGAAAAGGGAAACGGCGGTAGTCCGCCTGAAATCCCAAAACATAAATGAAAGACGATCGGGTGTCTGAAGCGACGCCTCGAAGGGTGGACAATTAAATATAAGAAAATGATGCCACAGTCGGGCGTCTTAGCGACACCACATAAAGGGCTCTAAAAGAAATGCCACAGTCGGACGTCTGAGCGACATCACAAAAAGGGCTTTAAAAGAAATGCCACAGTCGGACGTCTGAGCGACATCACAGAAAGGGCTTTAAAAGAAATGCCACAGTCGGACGTCTGAGCGACATCACAGAAAGGGCTTTAAAAGAAATGCCACAGTAGGACGTCTGAGCGACATCACAGAAAGGGCTTTAAAAGAAATGCCACAGTCGGGCGTCTGAGCGACACCACATAAAGGGCTTTAATTCACAAGTAAATAATACTCATAATCGCCATTCAATTCATGAAAATAAACGGGTTAGTCCATCCATAGGAAATATCTTTAACCGGAATTAGCACTCATACGATTCACCGGAGTCTCTGTCATCAAAACTGGCACTTGTCAGGATAAGATGGTACTGAACTTGGACATAGAATAGATGATTCGAGGAAATATATGACTCTGTAGAGTTTGTACAAAATTTTCCCACAGCCAACAGATTTCCGTAGTCACGAAGGACTAGTTCCGTTTACGGTATTTCGGAAGAAACACAGCTAACCAGTACACACCCATCATACCTCTCGATGCTAGGAATCACCCTAGACATCGTCCAAGAAAAACTTTTGAGACGGCGAGATCACAATCTCGAATAGCATGGGATCAAATTTATATACGCGCGCTCTAAGGGGTGCCCCCCTCTCGGTCCCAACCGGAAACACCCATGCCCCCTGACCGGATGACTGGCTTTAATCCAGGGCCATGGAACCATCATCCCGGCCTCTCCTTTTGGTGTGTACCAGGAAAGCGGTTCGCAACTTACTAAACCATATTCCTTGCGGAAAACATGTGGTAGTACAAGGAAGGAAATGGGAGGAACTGGACCGATACGGCTTGACACTGCAGTCACTTAGCCTGGCATAAGACTGGCATGCTACAACACTGCCATCTTACCCATCCTTACGCCAACACATGGCCATTCATATTCGCATCCATCCACTTATGGTTCATCGAACTCACTTACCTCAACAATGCATGGAAATAACGTTCATCGGTATGCTCATCAACATGCCATGAGACTAACTAAATGCAAAAGATGCCAAGACACTCATCATATCAAAAGTTCAAACATGCTTGCCTGGTTCGGAGTAGTCGGAGCCTAGCTCGGTGAAGTTTGCGGTCCCGTCACCTCCTTCGGTATCTACGGTATAAAGAAAATATATGTGCTATCGTAAATACCGTGAGGTGCAAAAAAGTATTCCAATTTTTTTTCAAATAAATATGATAAAAAACTAGACAAAAATCTGAAGAGAACAGAAAAAGAATCAATCAAAAATATTATTCTGTTTAAAAGTTATAAAGATTTTTGTCCAGGGACTCATCTGTAATGAAACAGAAAGTTCCCAGGGGCTAGCTTATAAAAACAGAAGACGTTCCAGTATTGAATACGCCAGCCCAGAGGGGAAAACGCATTTTGCCCGAAGGCGCTACCAGAAAACGTTTCACATAGAGATGACAGAGAGGCTGACGGTGGGATCCCACTCGTCAGGTTTAATTTTTCAAAAGGGAGGGACGAGGCTCGTCGGTGCACGAGAGCCACGGTGGTCGCCGGCGGCGATCCACGGCGAGGCAGGGAGATCGGAGGGTACCTCCGTGATCAGGTCTCCTTCCCGCGTCGGTTGGTGGTGGTGGTGGTCGCCGGCGAGTACCACGTCGATGGCGAGCTTTGCTCCGGCGGACGGCGGCTCGGGTGGTCGAGGGACTCGTCGGAGAGGGCTGCAGAGATCAAATTGAGGAGGGGGTTAGGCTCCTGGTAGCTAGAGGGAGCAATAGACGGGGTTAGAGCGCCGGAGATGGCCTCACCGGAGCGAATCGTGGTGGAGGCCGAGGCGGATCGGGGCGGCCGGAGTTGGGGGAGGAGACCTCCTCGAGGTCCTCCTAGTGGCCTGGCGGGGCGTTGGTGAGGTGTAGTGATGATGCGTGCACGAGGGTGAGCTCGGGGGCCCTTTATATAGGTGGTCCGAGGCGGTGGCCGTGAATGGGGATCTCCGGTGACGATTACGGCGGCGCAGGGCTTGGTCGGGGTAATTAGGACGTTGTGCGTCATCATGGAGGTCCACGGTTCCGTTTTGGTGCTAATCGAGCTGGAGTTTGGTGCTTTGGGGGTGAGTTCGACAGAACGGGGCGGCGCGGGCCCGTCGGCGGCAGGGAGCGCGTCCCGTGCTTGCCGGCCACGGTGGCGGTGCCACGGGCGTGTGCTGGCACGCATGAGGCCACGCGGAGAGCAGAGGGGCGATGGGCGGCGCGGAACGGCGTTGAGCCACCGTTCTTCTCCCCTGTCGGCTGTAACGGGGTCTCGGCCGCCGCAAGACACGCCGGCGCGGGCGGCCAGGGGCGCCACCGACGCCGGGAAGACGCCAAGCGCGCGTGCGGGGGTGCTGGCCAGGGAGAAGAGGCCGCGCGCAACGCGCCAAGCGCACTGTCGACGCGTGAGTGAAGCTGACTGACGAAGAACAACACTGAAATCTGAATTTACTGAATTTGCAAAGGAACAGTGCAGCTCCGGTGTTCGACAGAATGCTTTTGGCCTCTGGGGATTTTTCCTTGAGCTGATTTTTGGTGGAGTGGCTTCTCATTGCTCAATTAGGCTGCCTGAATTTTGGTGGAATTTTTGGAGAAGTGTAGATATGAATTTCACCAAATTTGGCAAATCTGGTCCAAACTTGCAGAGACTGAATTTTGAAAATTTTGAAAAGGGGAGGAGTGGATCAAGATGGTTCTGGGTTGTGGGTTCAAAGAACTATCCAGGAGAGTTGGTTTGAGGTAAAAACTCAAAAGCAAAAGGGTACTTGCTTTGAAAATCACTCAGGCTCCAAATAATTTTCAGAAATGATTTGAGGGGAAAAATAATTAGAATAAAATCCAAAACTTGCTTGGATGAGTTGGGACAGAGATCTTAGGTTGATTTCAAGGAGGAGGGGAGGTTTTGGAGGGGTTTTACCATATGGGCAAAATACAAAATCATGGGTGGTTTCTAGGATATGAAAATCCAAATTTTCATAGAGTTTCTTTTTAAAAGAAAAAGATCAAACTCCCAAAATAATTTGAGAGGGAACCAACAGAGGAGAAGTTTCAAAATATCAAACACCATAGTTTGAAGAAAAAAATAAAATCCTTGCCAAAGAAAAGGAAGTTTTTAAGAGGAAGGTTTTCTGAAAAAAAATAAATTTAAAAGCCTTCAAAAAGGAATTCAACAAAGTTTTTGATGAAAACCAATTAAAATTTTGGGAGTGTCACAGGGTCTATCTTCATCATATTCATCTTCCAATACTTAGTTATTTCCTTTGCTTTTTTACTTTTCTTTTATTTTACTTTGCATCTTTATCACAAAAATACCAAAAATATTATCCTATCATATCTATCAGATCTCACTCTCGTAAGTGACCGTGAAGGGATTGCCAACCCCTTATCGCATTGGTTGCGAGGAGTTATTTGTTTTGTGCTGGTACAAGGGACTCACGTGTAGCCTCCTACTATATTGATACCTTGGTTCTCAAAAACTGAGGGAAATACTTACGCTACTTTGCTGCATCATCCTTTCCTCTTCAAGGAAATCCAACGCAATGCTCAAGAGGTAGCAAGAAGATTTCTGGCGCCGTTGCCAGGGAGTCTACGCAAAAGTCAAACATACCAAGTACCCATCACAACCCTTATCTCCTGCATTACATTAGTTGCCATTTGCCTCTTGTTTTCCTCTCCCCCACTTCACCCTTGCTGTTTTATTCGCCCTCTCTCTCTCTATCCTCCCTTTCTTTTCCGTTTGCTTGTCGTTATGGCGAGTCCTCTATCTCCTCCGTTGTCTCCCGAGAATGAAGTTCTAAATTTTAAGCAAAGGGAGGGAGAAAATCTAAAAGATGCCTGGTATAGAATTTGCAATGCTCAAAATAGATCTACCAAGAAGCAATCTACTTACGTTCTTCTTCGCAATTTTTATGTTGGTGTTGCTCCTTGGTACAGATATGTCCTTGATACCATTACCGGAGGGAATTTCTTGGGTAGCCACACTTTTGATTCTTATAATGCTATGATAGATTTATTTGGCTCACCAACTCTCTCGGTTCATGGAACTATGTTAACTTTGGAGCATGTAATGCAAAAGCTTGAAATTATTGAAAATAAAGTTGCTACCATTGAGTTGATTGAAAATTTCGATAAAAAGATCCACAACCAAATTACCCAATATGGACATAAAGTAGGAGTAACTTTGAAAAATATTAAAGAGAAGGAACCTACAGTTAATGAAAGAATAAATCATGATTCCACTAGAATTGATAAACTTGAGGGTATCATTACCAACTTGGGAACCGCTTTTTCTTCCGTAAAGAATACCCAAGTCCTCCAACTAAAATTGCCAAGATCATGTATGTTCCTAAAAATAAAGGTGAGTCCTCTAGCAAAGAAACTGCGGATCTCAAATCAATAAGTATTCATCCTAATCTTTTTGCTATCATTAAGGAACCATTTGTTACAAATGAATTTCTCGATCTTGTGCCTAAAAGTTTGATAATCAATAAAAATAAAGAAATTCCTAAGGATGGTAGATGCCTCATTGAAGAATTACCAACCAAAGATGGCAATACCTAGATCTATCCTTGCTTTTTATGCCTAGCTAGGGGCGTTAAACGATAGCGCTTGTTGGGAGGCAACCCAATTTTATTTTTATTCCTTGCTTTTTTCTCCTGTTTAGTAATAAATAATTTACCTAGCCTCTGTTTTGGTTGTGTTTTTTGTGTTTAATTAGTGTTTGTGCCAAGTAGAACCGCTGGGAAGACTTGGGGAAAGTCTTGTTAATCTTGTTGTAAAAAACAGAAACTTTAGCGCTCATGAGAACTGATGCCATTTTTATTTGAAAAGTGATATTTAGTTAATTCTTTTTGAATATGATTAATAGATAAATTCCTCACGTGCAGAAATTTATTTTAGAATTGTTGGGGTTCCAGATCTTGTGCTAGCTACATATTACTACAGACTGTTCTGTTTTTGACAGATTCTGTTTTTCGTGTGTTGTTTGCTTATTTTGATGAATCTATGGCTAGTAAAATAGTTTATAAACCATATAGAAGTTGGAATACAGTAGGTTTAACAGCAATATAAATAAAAAATGAGTCCATTACACTACCTTGAAGTGGTCTTTTGTTTTCTTTCGCTAACGGAGCTCACGAGATTTTCTACTTTAAGTTTTGTGTTGTGAAGTTTTCAAGTTTTGGGTAAAGATTTGATGGATTATGGAACAAGGAGTGGCAAGAGCCTAATATTTGGGATGCCCATGGCACCCCCAAGATAATCTAAGGACACCTAAAAGCCAAAGCTTGGGGATGCCCAGGAAGGCATCCCCTCTTTCGTCTACTTCTATCGGTAACTTTACTTGGAGCTATATTTTTATTCACCACATGATATGTGTTTTGCCTGGAGTGTATTGTATTATTCGAGTCTTTTCTTTTTAGTTTGCCACAATTATCCTTGCTGTACACAACTTTTGAGAGAGCCATACTTGATTTGGAATTTGTTAGAATACTCTATGTGCTTCGCTTATATCATATGAGTTATATAGGATTGCTCTAGTACTTCACTTATATTTTTTAGAGCATGGTGGTGGAATTGTTTTATAGAAACTATTGATCTCTCATGCTTCACTTGGATTATTTTGAGAGTCTTAAATAGCATGGTAATTTTCTTAAATAATCCTAATATGCTTGGTATTCAAGAATAGTTAAAACTTTCTTATGAGTGTGTTGAATGCTATGAGAAGTTTGATGCTTGATAATTGTTTTGAGATATAAAGATGGTGATATTAAAGTTGTGCTAGTTGAGTAGTTGTGAATTTGAGAAATACTTGTGTTAAAGTTTGTGATTCCCGTAGCATGCATGTATGGTGAACCGTTATGTGATGAACTCAGAGCACGATTTATATTTTGATTGTCTTCCTTATGAGTGGCGGTCGGGGACGAGCGATGGTCTTTTCCTACCAATCTATCCCCCTAGGAGCATGCGCGTAATACTTTGCTTTGATAACTTGTAGATTTTTTCAATAAGTATATGAGTTCTTTATTACTAATGTTGAGTCCATGGATTATACACACTTTTGTTCCTTCCACCATTGCTAGCCTCTCTAAATGTCGTGCACCTTTTGCCGGTATCATACACCCACCATATACCTTCCTCAAAACAGCCACCATACCTACCTATTATGGCATTTCCATAGCCATTCCGAGATATATTTCCATGCAACTTTCCACCGTTCCTTTTATTATGACACACTCCATCATTGTCATATTGCTTAGCATGATCATGTAGTTGACATCGTATTTGTGGCAAAGCCACCATTGATAATTCTTTCATACATGTCACTCTTGATTCATTACATATCCCGGTACCCCGCCGGAGGTATTTATATAGAGTCATATTTTGTTCTAAGTATCGAGTTGTAATTGTTGAGTTGTAAGAAAATAAAAGTGTGATGATCATCATTATTAAAGCATTGTCCCAGTGAGGAAACGATGATGGAGACTATGATTCCCCCACAAGTCAGGATGAGACTCTGGACGAAAAATAAAAAAGGGGAAAGAAAAGAGGCCATATAAAAAAAGAGAGAAAAGGCCAAAATAAAAATAAAAAAGAGAGAAAAAAGAGAGAAGGGACAATGTTACTATCCTTTACCACACTTGTGCTGCCAAGTAGCACCATGATATTCATGATAGAGAGTCTCTCATTTCATCACTTTCATATACTAGTCGGAATTTTTCATTATAGAATTTGGCTGGTATATTCCAATGATGGGCTTCCTCAAAATGACCTAGGTCGTCATGAGCAAGCAAGTTGGATGCACACCCACTTAGTTTCTTTTGTTGAGCTTTCATATACTTATAGCTCTAGTGCATCCATTGCATGGCAATCCCTACTCACTCACATTGATATCTATTGATGGGCATCTCCATAGCCCGTTGATACGCCTAGTTGATGTGAGACTATCTTCTCCCTTTTTGTCTTCTCCACAACCACCATTCTATTCCACATATAGTGCTATATCCATGGCTCACGCTCATGTATTGTGTTAAGATTGAAAAACTTTGAGAATTTCAAAAGTATGAAACAAATTCTTGGCTTGTCATCGGGGTTGTGCATGATTTAAATACTTTGTGTGGTGAAGATAGAGCATAGCCACACTATATGATCTTGTAGGGATAACTTTCTTTGGCCATGTTATTTTGAGAAGATATGATTGCTTTGTTAGTATGCTTGAAGTATTATTATTTTTATGTCAATTTTAAACTTGTATCTTGAATCTTTCGGATCTGAATATTCATACCACAATTAAGAAGAATTACATTAAAATTATGCCAAGTAGCACTTCACATCAAAAATTATCTTTTTTATCATTTACCTACTCGAGGACGAGCAGGAATTAAGCTTGGGGATGCTTGATACGTCTCCAACGTATCTATAATTTTTGATTGCTCCATGCTATCTTATCTACTATTTTGGACATTATTGGGCATTATTATCCAATTTATATTATTTTTTGGGACTGACCTATTAACCGGAGGCCCAGCCCAGAATTGCTGTTTTTTTGCCTATTTTAGGGTTTCGAAGAAAAGGAATATCAAACGGAGTCCAAACGGAATGAAACCTTTGGGAACGTGATTTTCTCACCGAACATGATCCAGGAGACTTGGACCCTACGTCAAGAAATAAAGGAGGAGGCCACGAGGTAGGGGGGCGCGCCTACCCCCCCCCCCCAGGTGTGCCCTCCACCCTCGTGGGCCCCCTGTTGCTCCACCGACGTACTCCTTCCTCCTATATATACCTACGTACCCCCAAACGATCAGATACGGAGCCAAAACCCTAATTCCACTTCCACGAGATCCCATCTTGTGGCCTGTTCCGGAGCTCCGCGGGAGGGGGCATCCATCACTGAGAGCTTCTACATCAACACCATAGCCTCTCCGATGAAGTGTGAGTAGTTTACCTCAAACCTTCAGGTCCATAGTTATTAGCTAGATGGCTTCTTCTCTCTTTTTGGATCTCAATACAATGTTCTCCCCCTCTCTTGTGGAGATCTATTCGATGTAATCTTCTTTCTACGATTTGTTTGTTGAGACTGATGAATTGTGGGTTTATGATCAAGATTATCTATGAACAATATTTGAAACTTCTCTGAATTCTTTTATGTATGATTGGTTATCTTTGCAATTCTCTTCGAATTGTCAGTTTGGTTTGGCCTACTAGATTGATCTTTCTTACAATGGGAGAAGTGCTTAGCTTTGGGTTCAATCTTGCGGTGTCCTTTCCCAGTGATAGTAGTGGCAACAAGGCACGTATTGTATTGTTGCCATTGAGGATAACAAGATGGGTTTTTTTATCATATTGCATGAATTTATCCCTCTACATCATGTCATCTTGCTTAAGGCGTTACTCTATTTTCATGAACTTAATACTCTAGATGCATGCTGGATAGCGGTCGATGAGTGGAGTAATAGTAGTAGATGCAGGCAGGAGTCGGTCTACTTGCCTCGGACGTGATGCCTATATACATGATCATACCTAGATATTCTCATAACTATGCTCAATTCTGTCAATTGCTCAACAGTAATTCGTTCACCCACCATAAAATACTTATGCTCTTGAGAGAAGCCACTAATGAAACCTATGGCCCCCGGGTCTATCTTCATCATATTGATCTTCCAATACTTAGTTATTTCCTTTTCTTTTTACTTTGATTTTATTTTACTTTACATCTTTATCACAAAATACCAAAAAAGTTATCCTATCATATCTATCAGATATCACTCTCGTAAGTGACCGTGAAGGGATTGACAACCCCTTATCACGTTGGTTGCAAGGAGTTATTTGTTTTGTGCAGGTACAAGGGACTCACGCGTAGCCTCCTACTGGATTGATACCTTGGTTCTCAAAAACTGAGGGAAATACTTACGCTACTTTGCTGCATCATCCTTTCCTCTTCAAGGAAATCCAACGCAGTGCTCAAGAGGTAGCAGTTGCACGTACACTACTGATGGTCCAAACACGTCCAATCAGAGCCCCTTCGGCGAAACTGTGTGCGATGCATTAATCACAAATGATGATGTAATTAAACCTTCAAAAAATATACAAAACATTTGCGATGGCAGAGACATCAAACACGATTCAGATTAGATTTGCGTGTGCGATACGTGACATATGGTTAATCTAGAAGAACTGTTTGCGATGATCCAGAACAATAGAAATGGGCAACCAGATGAAGGTGTGTGGGATATACGACATACAGTTCACGCGGATGAACTATTTGTGATTAGGCAACACAACATAAAGGGTCAGCCAGATCAATGGTGTGCGGGTTATACGGCAAACAGTTCACTCAAACAAACTCTTTGCGTTGCGCCGAGAGAACAAAAACAGTTCAACTTAACAAGATGTGTGTGGTACGTGGCAAACAGGTATGTAATTAGAAATGTTCGCGAAGACCGATAATAACACATACGATTGCTGGTAATAAGCCGTGTGTGTTGTGGGCAAACACGTCCTGGTACACACCAAAGTGAACTATTACATGCATAATTAACTAGGATAAACGATCATCTGATCATCCTCTACTTCTTCTTGTGATGCTTGCCGCCACCGGTCTACTAGGATAAATAGAACAATATTCTCTATTGTGAATAGTGTGCTCTATTGCGCACAAAAGTTTCCCGCCATTCGTTCCTTCTATGCTATGTTTCCATTAACTGATGGCATTTTATGAACACGCCACTGTTTCCCGCCATTTCCTCACCAGTTTCCCGCTGCCACCTAGTTATATTACACGTAAACCTAGGCGGCATGCGATGCATGATACGTCCATTTTGCGTCATGCTTTTATGTTAATATTTATTACATTATGCGCTATTATTTCACGTTATGTCACAATACTTATGGCTATTCTCTCTTATTTTACAAGGTTTACCATGAAGAGGGGGAATGCCGGCAGCTGGAATTCTGGCTGGAAAAGGAGCAAATATTGGAGACCTATTCTGCGCAACTCCAAAAGTCCTGAAACTCCACGGAATATCTTAAAATAAATAAAGAAAAATCGTCGCCAAAGATGAAGGCCAGGGGGCACACAGCCTGCTCACGAGGGTGGGGGGCGCGCCCCTCCCCCTGGGCGCGCCCCCCTACCTCGTGTGCCCCCTGGTGGCTCTCCGACGCCCATCTTCTCCTATATGAAGTCTTTCAATGAGAAAAAAATCATAAGCAACCTTTCGGGACGAGACTCTGCCGCCACGAGGTGGAACCTTGGCGGAACCAATCTAGGGCTCCAGCAGAGCTGTTCTGCCGGGGACACTTCCCTCCGGGAGGGGGAAATCATCACCATCGTCATCACCAACGCTCCTCTCATCGGGAGAGGGAAATCTCCATCAACATCTTCACCAGCACCATCTCATCTCCAAACCCTAGTTCATCTCTTGTATCCAATTCTTGTCTCTAAGTCCGGGATTGGTGCTAGTAGGTTGCTAGTAGTGTTGATTACTCCTTGTAGTTGATGCTAGTTGGTTTACTTGGTGGAAGATCATATGTTCAGATCCTTTATGCATACTATTACCCCTCTGATTATGAACATGAATATGCTTTGTGAGTAGTTATGTTTGTTCCTGAGGACACGGGAGAAGTCTTGCTATTAGTAGTCATGTGAATTTGGTATTCGTTCGATATTTTGATGAGATGTATGTTGTCTAACCTCTAGTGGTGTTATGTGAACGTCGACTACATAACACTTCACCATTATTTGGGCCTAGAGGAAGGCATTGGGAAGTAATAAGTAGATAATGGGTTGCTAGAGTGACAGAAGCTTAAACCCTAGTTTATGTGTTGCTTCGTAAGGGGCTGATTTGGATCCATATGTTTCATGCTATGGTTAGGTTTACCTTAATACTTTTGTTGTAGTTGCGGATGCTTGCAACAGAGGTTAATCATAAGTGGGATGCTTGTTCAAGTAAGAACAGCACCCAAGCACCGGTCCACCCACATATTAAATTATCAAAGTATCGAACGCGAATCATATGAGCGTGATGAAAACTAGCTTGATGATATTCCCATGTGTCCTCGGGAGCTCTTTTCCTTATATAAGAATTTGTCCGGCTTGTCCTTTGCTACAAAAAGGATTGGGCCACCTTGCTGCACCTTATTTACTTTTGTTACTTGTTGCTTGTTACAATTTAGCTTATCACAAAACTATCTGTTACTTGCAGAGAATACCTTGCTGAAAACCGCTTATCATTTCCTTCTGCTCCTCGTTGGGTTCGACACTCTTACTTATCGAAAGGACTACGATAGATCCCCTATACTTGTGGGTTATCAAGACTCTTTTCTGGCACCGTTGCCGGGGAGTGTAGCGCCCTTGGTAGGTGGAATTTGGTAAGGAAAAATTTATATAGTGTGCTGAAATTTTCTATCACTTGTTACTATGGAAACTGAATCTCTGAGGGGCTTGTTCGGGGTATCTTCACCCCGTCCAGTAGAGCAAAGAGTTTCTCCTCAACCTACTGAACCTATTGAAAATGAAACTCCTTTTGCATTTCCTTCGGGTATTATGGAAAAACTGCTGGCTAATACTTTAAAGGAGATGGGACAAAGCATCCCGACGAGCATCTACGCTATTTGGATGATATTTGTGGATTATTTAAGCTTGCAGGTATACCCGATGATGTTGTTAAGAAGAAGGCTTTCCCTTTATCTTTGGAGGGAGACGCATCGACATGGTATAGGCTATGTGATGATACGAGATCATGGAACTATAAAAGAATGAAATTGGAATTTCATCAAAAGTATTACCCTATGCATCTTGTTCATCGTGATCGCAATTATATATATAATTTTTGGCCTCGCGAAGGAGAAAGCATCGCTCAAGCTTGGGGGAGGCTTAAATCAATGTTATATTCATGCCCCAATCATGAGCTCTCAAAATTGACAATTCTCCAGAATTTTTATGCTCGGCTTTCTGATAACAATCGCACCATGCTCGATACTTCTTGTGCTGGCTCTTTTATGATGAAGACTATTGAATTCAGATGGAATTTATTGGATAGAATTAAACGCAACTCTGAAGATTGGGACCTCGAGAAGGTAAGGAGTCAGGTATGACACCTAAGTTTGATTGTGTTAAATCTTTTATGGATACCGATATTTTCCGTAAGTTTAGCACTAAATATGGACTTGACTCTGAGATAGTAGCTTCTTTCTATGAATCTTTTGCTACTTATGTTGATCTCCCCAAGGAGAAGTGGTTTAAATATCATCCTCCCATAGAAGTAAAAGTAGCTGCACCTATTAAAGTTGAAGAAAAGACCATCACTTATAATGATCCTATTGTTCCCACCTCTTATGTTGAGAAACCACCTTTCCCTGCTAGAGTAAAGGATCATGCTAAAGCTTCAACTGTTGTTCATAAAAGCAATGCTAGAACTTATACACCTCCTGAGCAAGTCAAAGTAGAACCTAATATTGCTATTGTTAAAGATCTCTTGTCTGATAATATTGATGGGCATGTCATTGAATTCTCTGGTGAAACTGCTAGAATTGCTAAACCCTGTGATAGAGATAAACATAGACCTGTGGTAGGCGTGCCTGTTATTTCTGTTAAAATAGGAGATCATTGTTATCATGGCTTATGTGATATGGGTGCTAGTGCTAGTGTTATACCCATTGACTTATATAAAGAAATTATGCATGATATCACACCTGCTGAGTTAGAAGATATTGATGTTACAATTAAACTTGCCAATAGAGATACTATATCTGCAATGGGAATTGTTAGAGATGTTGAAGTCTTGTGTGGGAAAACCAAATATCCCGCTGACTTTCTTGTTCTTGGTTCTCCACAAGATATCTTTTGTCCCATTATTTTTGGTAGACCCTTCTTGAATACTGTTAATGCTACGATAGACTGCAAAAAGAATGTTGTTACTGTTGGCTTGGATGATATGGTTCATGAGTTTAATTTCTCTAAATTCAGTAAACAACATCGTGAGGAAGAATTGCCTAGTAAGGATGAAATTATTGGTCTTGTTTCTATTGCTGTACCTCCTAGTGATCCTTTAGAACACTATTTGCTAGACCATGAAAATGATATGTTTATGAATGAAAGAAAGGAAATAGATGAAATATTCTTTAAACAGGAACCTATTCTGAAACACAATTTGCCTGTTGAAATCCTAGGGGATCCTCCTCCACCCAAGGGTGATCCCGTTTTTGAGCTTAAACCGTTGCCTGATAATCTTAGGTATGCTTATCTTGATGAAAAGAAAATATATCATGTTATTATTAGTGCTAACCTTTCAGAGCATGAAGAAGAAAGATTATTGAAAACTCTGAAGAAGCACCGTGCCGCTATTGGATATACTCTTGATGATCTTAAGGGCATTAGTCCCACTCTATGTCAGCATAAAATAAATTTGGAAGCGGATGCTAAACCAGTATGTGATCCTCAACGACGTTTGAATCCTAAAATGAAAGAAGTGGTAAGGAAGGAAATACTCAAGCTTCTGGGGGCAGGTATAATTTATCCCGTTGCTGATAGTCAGTGGATAAGTCCAATCCATTGTGTCCCTAAGAAGGGAGGTATTACGGTTGTCCCTAATGATAAAGATGAATTGATTCCTCAAAGAATTATTTAAGGTTATATGATGGTAATTGATTTCCGCAAATTAAATAAAGCCACTAAGAGAGATCATTACCCCTTACCTTTTATTGATCAAATGCTAGAAAGATTATGCAAACATACACATAATTGCTTCCTAGATTGTTATTCTGGTTTCTCTCAAATACCTATGTCGGCTAAAGATCAATCAAAGACTACTTTTACATGCCCTTTTGGTACTTTTGCTTATAGACGTATGCCTTTTGGTTTATGTAATGCACCTGCTACCTTTCAAAGATGCATGATGGCTATATTCTCTGATTTTTGTGAAAAGATTTGTGAGGTTTTCATGGACGACTTTTCCGTCTATGGTTCCTCTTTTGATGATTGCTTGAGCAATCTTGATCGAGTTTTGCAGAGATGTGAAGAAACTAATCTTGTCTTGAATTGGGAAAAGTGCCACTTTATGGTTAATGAAGGTATTGTCTTGGGGCACAAAGTTTCTGAAAGAGGTATTGAAGTTGATAAAGCCAAGGTTGACGCTATTGAAAAGATGCCATGTCCCAAGGACATCAAAGGTATAAGAAGTTTCCTTGGTCACGCCGGATTTTATAGGAGGTTCATTAAGGACTTCTCAAAAATTTCTAGGCCTCTGACTAATTTATTACAAAAAGATGTACTATTTGTCTTTGATGATGATTGTGTAGAAGAATTTGAAATACTTAAGAAAGCATTAGTCTCTGCACCTATTGTTCAGCCACCTGATTGGAATTTACCCTTTGAAATTATGTGTGATGCTAGTGATTATGCTGTAGGTGCTGTTCTAGGGAAAAGAGTTGATAAGAAATTAAATGTTATCCATTATGCTAGTAAGACTCTAGACAATGCTCAAAGAAATTATGCTACTACCGGAAAGGAACTTTTAGCAGTTGTGTTTGCTTGTGATAAATTCAGACCCTATATTGTTGATTCTAAAGTAACTATTCAAACTGATCATGCTGCTATTAAATATCTTATGGAAAACAAAGATGCTAAACCTAGACTTATTAGATGGGTTCTCTTGCTGCAAGAATTTGATTTGCATATTGTTGATAGAATAGGAGCTGAGAACCCAGTTGCAGACAACTTATCTAGGTTAGAGAATGTTCTTGATGACCCACTACCTATTGATGATAGCTTTCCTGATGAACAATTAAATGTCATAACGTAACATCCCAAATTTTCAATTTGGAATGTTATACACTAGAACATCATGCATATCATATTTTCTTGCATTTTGGTTGATCCTAGAAATTTCACGCAACTCAAGGACCTTGGAGAGAGTTGGAGATTTCGTTATTTTCATATTTGAGGGTTTTCTCAAATTTGAAAAGAGGATCATTTGATTTATTTATTTCATCTTCAATAATTTTTCCGATATCGAAAATATGAGTGAGGGAATAATATGACTTTCCCAAAGTTAGGAAAAATGAAGATTTAATGAATAAATCAAATTTTGGTTTTGCCGGAGTTTTATTTGCATTTTATTTGGATAGGGAAAAATGCGCGTTTTCGAAAATTGCATTCTAGGCCTGGAGTAAAGTTCATTTTGTTCGACTCATTTTTAGGAGTCGGGGAAAATTTACTTTAGGTTTTCGGAGTTCGTTTAGTTTCTTTTTCTTTTGTTTTCTGCGCGTGAAAACCAGTTAAAAAAAAGGAGCCTCCCGCCAGGCCAACCGGGCCAAAGGCCTAGCCAGCCGGCCACCGCCCCAGCCTCCCTGCGCGCGTGCGCCAGGCGCAGGCCGCCGCCTCGCCTCGCCCTAGCCGAGTCCGGTTGGACTCTAGGCTAGCCCCCTTTCCTTGTTTCGTTTTCCTTTTCCTTCTCTTTTTCTTGCCCCCTACCCCAAGTTTTCTCCTCCCCTCCCCAATATAAATAGCCCAACACCCCCCCTCTAAACCCATCAAATAGAACCCCAAGCCCCAAGCCCTCCACCGCACCCCACCTCGCGCCCTACACCGCCGCCGCGCCACCCCACACCCACGCCGCCGCCCTTGTGCCCTAGCGCCGCCGCCGCACCTTGCCCACGCCGCCACCGCCCTACGCCACGCCGCCGGAGCCCCTCGCCGGAGACCTCGCCGGAGGTTGCCCCACGTCTCTTTTCCTCGGATCGTTTCTTCTAATCGTTCCGATTCTTTTCTTCTCTTCTGATTCGTTTTCTAGATCGGTTTTTCGTTTCGGTTTTCTTCTCCGAAACCCTAGATCGGATTCGTTTTATTTTCTGATTTAGTTGCCTTTGGACCGTTCGCCGGACCGTTCGTCTCAACGAACGTGATCATCGATTTTCTCGGTTAACGACGCCCGTTCGTTTAACCGTTCATCTCTTTCTTTTCGTCGGATTTATTCCGCAATCGCGATCTCAGATCCGATCTTCGTTCTATTTTATCTTCTCGCTCGTTTATCGGAATCAGGTGATTCAAGCGCTTGGAGTTTCGTTTCGAAACCGCCGTTCCGTCTAATCAACTTAAATAAGGTTTTTCTACGGTAAAATTTGACCTAGTTTCAACTTGCTAGAACCGAGTTGTTTTTCTTCCGCCGTTTGTTTTCTGTTTCTTTGTTCGGTTCGTTCTTTCTTTGCAAGCGGAGTTCTTAAGTTGAACTTTCTGGTTCGTTCTCTTGTTCGAGTTTTACCTGTGCATTAGATGAGTACTTATTGTGTGCTTGTTGTTTGTCTGTGATAGATCACCCGGATTGCGCCGCCTGTTACTTCGAAACCCTAGGTCTCGCGGATCATCAGCAAGGCAAGTAACACTTTGATCATACCTTTTCTACAACCCATGTTTTATTGCATTAGATCAATCCTCTCACATTGCATGATTAGGATCTAATTAAATTGTGGGATGGGAAGTAGATGAGATAGTACCTATTACCTGTTTATTATGAAACCTTTGGGAGTTACTTCTACGTTTGCTTATTATGCCATGCTATGCTAGTAGACGTGGATTGGGTGAGTGATATCCATGACAGATGTGAGTTGATAATTTTAATGGTTTATCTAAGGTGGCAACTTAAACACACATCTGGGTGGATTGAGGCACCTGATGTCTATCAGGACTTGCCTGTTTTTTTTCGGACCGCCACCCAGGCTCAAAGGGATCATAAGATCTTTCATGCTAGAAACTTCCATGTGCAGCCACAAGCCATTATGGGCTCAGGCATAGTTGACTAATTTGTGCGAACTCTTACAGGGTGGACTAGCAGATGTAGGGGTTGTAGGTGGTACGGTCTACCCCACTTGTAAGGTGCTAGCGCTTCTGAAAGACTGTGTCTCGGTCATCCATCTTCTCAAACACCATGTAGTGCGAGAAACCAAACGGAGGCAATCGAGTCTTGTGGGGAAAAATGCGCAAACCTCTGCAGAGTGTACAAACTAATCATGATTAGCGGTGTCCCCGGTTATGGACATCTTGAGTATCTAGTACTTGAATATCAAGTGAATCTCAACATGTTACTTCTAATTAATGTTGTTGGGTTTTAATTGTTCACTTAATTGGGATCGGAATGCTGTAGACTTGATCCATTCGGGTCGGGTCGCCACAGAGATGGTATCAGAGCACACGCTGACTGTAGGCACGACCACTAAGTTAAAGCCCTAGATCACCATTCTCTTCTCATTTTCTAACTCCTCATCTTTTCTACTCTTTTAGGATGACGCACGCGAAGATTAAGTACGCTCAACCAGATGAAGGCACACCATTTGGATTTCACCTGAAGGAAGTCACCAAGTACCTGAACATTGGATTACCAAGCTTCACGGGAACCTTCAAAGCCACTCTGCCTGAAGAGGAGCGCTGGAAGATTCAAGCTCACGTTCCGGGAAGGACATTCGCACCAATCACGAAGCCTATAGATAGCATTTTCAATGCACCAACCTGGAGTCTGGGAAAGAGCATGGCAGCTCATATCACCATAGGACGCATTGGAGAAGTTTATCAAGAAGACCTCAAGGACACTATCTACCAGATTTGTGGACGCCGAGATGAACAATGGGAGTTAGTCAGCACCAAGAAGGATAGATCCATTGCATCTTTCATCCAGGAGTTAAACCAGCACATTCAACGCCACGAGAACCAGATGTGCAATGATATGATAGAGATTGAAGTCTACACGCAAGGAGAACTGAAGTCTACACGCAAGGACTACATGGATGAGATAGTAGCTCTAGCAAGGCACAATATCGATCTTAAGCAAGAGATTGAAGAACTCAAGAGGAAGTTAGCATCCACGGAGGAAGACGAGTACGTCGCATGTCCGGACAACTACATCATCATCGATGACACCGATTCGGATCCAAGTGAACCCGACTTTGAAGACGAAGCTGGAGCAGATATCATGGAGTCTTCCACCGGTTCAAATTTCTAGATGACCACTAGATAGTAGTAGTATTTCCCCCATGTAAACATTATAGTCGAGCACTTTTGCGATAGTTTTAGACCATTTGTAAGCCCTTGTTTGATTGATTGAAGTGATATTGTGTGCTTTTGCCTCATGTGCATATGGGTAGTGTTTTCCCTTTAGAACCCCTCTATTCTTACATCTCGTCTTTTCTAAACCCTCAGATGCCTCCGAGACGTGACAATGGATTTCCACCGGAACTCACTCAGTTGATCCAGCAGCAGAATCAATTGATGCAGATGTTAGTCCAGAACCAGCAGAACAACAACAACAACCCACCACCACCACCACCTGTTGACCACTTAGCCCGTTTTCTTAGGCTAAATCCGCCGGTGTTTTCTAGTAGCACCGAGCCGATAGTAGCAGACGGTTGGCTCCGCAAGATAGGAAGGGAGTTGACCACTGCAGGATGCACGGATGGTGAGAAAGTGAAGTTTTCCGTACACCAGCTTGACGGACCCGCGGCAGCATGGTGGGAGAATTTCACAGCCACTTACCCAGTTGACACTGTCACATGGGATCAGTTTCAGCAAGCTTTCCGCACTGCCCATGTTTCAGCAGGAGCTATGGCCATAAAGAAGCGTGAGTTTCGCAACTTACGCCAAGGAGGAAGGACAGTTGGCCAGTACGTTGACGATTTTAGCAAGTTAGCACGTTATGCCCCAGATGACGTTGCTACGGATGCAGCTAAGCAGGAGAAGTTTCTGGAAGGATTGAATGATGAGCTAGGCATGCAGTTGATGGTAGCGAGTTTCAACAACTATCAGGAGTTGGTAGATCGCTCCATCATGATTGAAGGGAAGCAACAGCAGATTGAGAACCGTAAGAGGAAGTATGGACAGGGGAAGTATAGCTCTGGAGCCCAGCAGAAGCCCCGTTTTGCCCCTAAACCGGGATTTCAGTTTCAGCATACCCATGGAGGAGGTAGCTCGCACAACCATAATGGCCACAAGAATGGTAATGGGAATGGAGGAAGCAACGGCCAGAACCGGACCACCCCATCCACCCCAGCCAAGAAGGACCTGAGCCACGTCACTTGCTATAAGTGTTCGAAGCCAGGGCATTATGCAAATGAATGTCCTGAAGGCTAGAATGGAAATGGCAATGGAAGCTCTGGGAAGAAGCCGAACTCTTTCAATAGGGGACAGGTGAACCACGTTAATGTGGAGGAGGTTGAAGATCAGCCCGATGCAGTAATAGGTAAGTTTTTGGTTAAGTCATTTACTGCACTTGTTCTTTTTGATACTAGTGCATCGCATTCATACATATCAAGGGGATTTGTGGAAAAGTATAGCCTGCCCACTAGGATTCTCAAAACACCTATTCTAGTAAGCTCGCCACGAGCAGAGTACATGGCTAGACAAGGATGTTTTCAAGTGCCATTAAGTATAGGAAGGCATGTTTTCCCAACGGATCTAATTATTCTGGAATCCCAAGGTCTGTATGTGATTCTTGGTATGGATTGGCTATCGATGTATGGAGGAAACATTGATTGCGCCAGTAAGACAATTCTGCTTACCACACCAGAAGGAAGAAGGATCAAGTATGTATCCCGGCATGTACCAAAAAGGACACAAGTGAATTGCTTATCAGGAGTTGTGCAGGAGGAAGTACCAGTGGTAAAGGATTTTCCTGATGTATTTCCTGAGGAATTACCAGGCATGCCACCGGATAGAGACATTGAGTTTTTGATTGAGTTATTGCCAGGTACAGGCCCAATATCGAAGCGACCGTACCGGATGCCAGTAAAGGATTTGGTGGAAATTAAGAATCAGATTAAGGAGTTATTGGATAAAGGTTACATTCGCCCAAGTTCTTCGCCTTGGGGATCACTCGTACTTTTAGTGGAAAAGAAGGATGGATCATCAAGGATGGTTGTAGATTATCGGGGATTGAATGAAGTAACCATCAAGAACAAGTACCCACTGCCAATGATCAACGATCTGTTTGATCGGTTGCAAGGGGATAAAGTGTTTTCCAAGATCGATTTGCGATCAGGGTACCATCAATTGAAGATTCGAGAGCAGGACATACCTAAGACAGCATTCACCACAAGATATGGACTGTATGAGTATACCGTTATGTCATTTGGATTGACTAACGCACCTGCCTATTTTATGAACCTGATGAACAAAGTGTTTATGGAGTTTTTGGATAAGTTCGTCGTAGTGTTCATTGATGACATCCTGGTTTATTCAAAGGATGAAGAGGAGCATAAGGAACATTTGCGTTTGGTTTTGGAGAAACTAAGGGAACATCAGTTATATGCCAAATTCAGCAAATGCGAGTTTTGGTTGAAGGAAGTTGGATTCCTCGGACACGTTATATCCGGAGAAGGTATAGCAGTTGACCCCACTAAGGTTGAGACCGTAACCGAATGGGAAGCACCAACAACAGTTGGAGAGAACCGGAGTTTTCTTGGACTCGCCGGATACTACCGGAGATTCATTGAGAATTTCTCAAAGATTGCAAAGCCTATGACTGAATTGTTGAAGAAGGATACTAAGTTCAAATGGACTGAGGAGTGTGAGGCTAGTTTCCAGGAGTTGAAGAAACGTTTGGTTACCTCACCAGTATTGATTTTGCTAGATCAGACCAAGGATTATGAGGTGTATTGCGACGCCTCACGTCGAGGACTTGGAGCAGTGCTTATGCAGGAAGGGAGAGTTGTTTCGTATGCTTCACGGCAACTGAAGCCTCATGAGTTGAATTATGCCATGCATGATTTGGAGTTAGCAGCCGTAGTGCATGCGTTGCAAACTTGGAGACATTTCCTCATTGGAAATCATTGTGAGGTGTACACGGATCACAAGAGTTTGAAGTACATTTGCACGCAGAAGGAGTTGAATCTCCGACAAAGGAGATGGTTGGAGCTCATCAAGGATTATGATATGAGATTGCATTACCATCCCGGAAAAGCTAATGTAGTAGCTGACGCATTGAGCCGTAAGAGCCATGTCAATACTCTAATGACGGGAGAAGTACCAAAGGAGTTAGCAGAAAACCTTCGTGAGCTATGTTTGGAAATAGTTCCGAGAGGCTATGTAGCAGCATTGGAGATTCAGTCAACATTGATGGATAAAATCAGAGAAGCTCAGAAATCTGACAAGGAGATTGCTGCTATAAAAGAGAAATTGAGCGAAGGAAAAGCAAAGGGATTTCGTGAGGATGAGCACGATACCTTATGGTTTGAGGACCGTGTTTATGTGCCCAATGACCCGGAGATCAGGAAGTTGATTTTGCAAGAGGCACATGATTCACCGTATTCGATTCACCCAGGGAATACCAAGATGTATTTGGATTTGAAGGAAACATTCTGGTGGACCGGAATGAAGAAGGATATTGCAGCATATGTAGCAGTTTGTGACATATGTCAGAGAGTAAAGGCAGAGCATCAAAAGCCAGCAGGATTGTTACAGGCATTGCCGATACCCGAATGGAAGTGGGATAAGATAGGCATGAATTTTATCACAGGACTACCCAGGACAAAATCAGGCTATGACTCGATATGGGTAGTAGTTGATCGTTTGACGAAGGTAGCACATTTTATTCCAGTTAAGACCAGTTACACCAGTGCTAAGTTGGCGAAGATATACATGACTAGGATCATTTGTTTGCATGGAGTTCCGAGGAGTATCGTATCAGATAGAGCAACCCAATTTACCTCAATGTTTTGGAATCAGTTGCATGAAACTTTAGGAACCAGACTAGAGTTCAGCACAGCTTTTCACCCGCAGACAGATGGACAGACCGAGAGAGTCAATCAGATTTTGGAGGATATGCTGAGAGCTTGTGCACTAGATTATGGATCTAGTTGGGACGATAACTTGTTGTATGCGGAGTTTTCCTACAACAATAGCTATCAAACCAGTTTGAAGATGGCACCTTTCGAAGCTTTATACGGAAGGAGGTGCAGGACACCGTTGTCATGGGACGAAGTTGGAGACCGTCAATTCTTTGGACCAGATTTGATTAAGGAGTCTGAACGGAAAGTTAAGTTAATTCGCGATAGGCTCAAGGTAGCCCAGTCCAGGCAGAAGAGCTACGCAGATTCTAAACGCAAGGAGACAGTTTACGAAACCGGAGACAGAGTTTATCTCCGAGTATCCCCACTTCGAGGAGTTAAGCGCTTTGGAGTTAAGGGAAAGTTAGCACCGCGTTTTGTTGGACCGTATAAGATCTTGCAACATATGGGAGAAGTCGCTTATAAGTTGGAATTACCAGAGGGACTGTCAGGAGTTCATGACGTATTCCATGTGTCTCAGCTGAAGAAATGTCATGCCGAGATGGCGGAGGTACCGCTAAGAGATACCGTACCACTCGAAGCGATTCAGTTAAAGGATGACCTAACGTACGAGGAGAAGCCAGTCAAGATTCTCGAGTTTGCCAGCAGAGTTACCCGCAGCAAGGTTATCAAGTTTTGCAAAGTTCAGTGGAACCACCACTCAGAGGATGAAGCCACCTCGGAAAGAGAAGAAGATTTGCTCAAGGACCACCCTCACCTATTTTCTAGCCAACCCAAATCTCGAGGGCGAGATTCATCTTAAGGGGGGTAGGTTTGTAACATCCCAAATTTTCAATTTGGAATGTTATACACTAGATCATCATGCATATCATATTTTCATGCATTTTGGTTGATCCTAGAAATTTCAAGCAACTCAAGGACCTTCGGAGAGAGTTGGAGATTTTGTTATTTTCATATTTGAGAGTTTTCTCGAATTTTGAAAAGAGGATCATTTGATTTATTTATTTTATCTTCAATAATTTTTCCGGTGTCAAAATATATGAGAGAGGGAATAATATGACTTTCCCAAATTTAGGAAAAATGAAGATTTAATAAATAGATCAAGTTTTGGTTTTGCCGGAGTTTTATTTGCATTTTATTTGGATAGGGAAAAATGCGCGTTTTCGAAAATTGCATTTTAGGTCCGGAGTAAAGTTCATTTTGTTCGACTCATTTTTAGGAGTCGGGGAAAATTTACTTTAGAAATTTTGGAGCTCGTTTAGATTTTCTTTTCTGTGTTTTTCTGCGTGTGAAATCAGTTAAAAAAACTCCCGCCAGGCCAGCCGGGCCAAAGGCCCAGCCAGCCGGCCTCCTCCCAGCCGCGCGCGCGCCAGCGCCAGGCGCAGGCCCCGCCGCCCCAGGCCGAATCCTAGTAGGATTCTTAGCCCCTCCCCTTTCCTTTGTTTCGTTTTCCTATTCCTATTCCTACTGTATTTCTTGTCCCCTACCCCAAGTCTCGTCTCCCCTCCCCAAGATAAATACCCCAACACCCCCCCTCTAAACCCATCAAATCAAACCCCAAGCCCTCCACCGCACCCCACCCCGCGCACTACACCACCGCCGCGCCACCCCACACCCACGCCGCCGCACCTTGCCTACGCCGCCGCCGCCCATCGCCCACACCGCCGGAGCCCCGTTCGCCGAGGTTGCCCCGCGTCTCTTTTCCTCGGATCGTTTTCTTCTAATCGTTCCGATTCTTTTCTTCTCTTCTGATTCGTTTTCTAGATCGGTTTTTCGTTTCGGTTTTCTTCTCCGAAACCCTAGATCGGATTCGTTTTCTTTTCCGATTTAGTTGCCTTTGGACCGTTCGCCGGACCGTTCGTCCTAACGAACGTGATCACTGGATTCTTCTAGGTTAACGACGCCCGTTCATTTAACCGTTCTTCTTTTTCTTTTCGTCGAATTTATTCCGCGATCGTGATCTCAGATCCGATATTCGTTCTAGTTTATCTTCTCGCTCGTTTATCGGAATCAGGTGATTCAAGCGCCTGGAGTTTCGTTTCGAAACCGCCGTTCCGTCTAATCAACTTAAACAAGTTTTTGCCCTGGTAAAATTTGACCTAGATTCAACTTGCTAGAACCGAGTTGTTTTCTTCCGCCGTTTGTTTTCCGTCGTTTGTTCGGTTCGTTCTTTCTTTGCAACCGGAGTTCTTAAGTTGAACTTCCTGGTTCGTTCTCTTGTTCGAGTTTTACCTGTGCATTAGATGAGTACTTATTGTATGCTTGTTGTTTGTCTGCGATAGATCACCCGGATTGCGCCGCCTGTTACTTCGAAACCCTAGGTCTCGCGGATCATCAGCAAGGCAAGTAACACTTTGATCATACCTTTTCTACAACCCATGTTTTATTGCATTAGATCAATCCTCTCACACTGCATGATTAGGATCTAATAAAACTGTGGGATGGGAAGTAGATGAGGTAGTACCTATTATCTGTTTATTATGAAACCTTTGGGAGTTACTTCTACGTTTGCTTATTATGCCATGCTATGCTAGTAGACGTGGATTGGGTGAGTGATATCCATGACAGATGTGAGTATTGTTAATTAATGGTTTATCTAAGGTGGCAACTTAAACACACATCTGGGTGGATTGAGGCACCTGATGTCTATCAGGACTTGCCTGTTTTTATTTTGGACCGCCACCCAGGCTCAAAGGGATCATAAGATCATTCATGCTAGTAACTTCCGTGTGCAGCCACAAGCCATTATGGGCTCTGGCATAGTTGACTAAGTTGTGCGAACTCTTACAGTGGTAGACTAGCAGATGTAGGGGATGTAGGTGTACCGGTCTACCCGATCGTAAGGTGTTAGCGCCTCTGAAAGACTATGTCTCGGTCATCCGTCTTCTCAAACACCATGTAGTGCGAGAAATCAAACGGAGGCGATCAAGTCTTGTGGGGAAAAGTGCGCAAACCTCTGCAGAGTGTATAAACTAATCATGATTAGCCGTGTCCCCGTTTATGGACATCTTGAGTATCTAGTACTTGAATATCATGTGAATCTCAACATGTTACTTCTAATTAATGTTGTTGGGTTTTAATTGTTCACTTAATTGGGATCGGAATGCTGTAGACTTGATCCATTCGGGTCGGGTCGCCACAGAGATGGTATCAGAGCACACGCTGACTGTAGGCACGACCACTAAGTTAAAGCCCTAGATCACCATTCTCTTCTCATTTTCTAACTCCTCATCTTTTCTACTCTTTTAGGATGACGCACGCGAAGATTAAGTACGCTCAACCAGATGAAGGCACACCATTTGGATTTCACCATGATTAAGTACGCGAAGAATGCTGTCAACCATTCTCAATGTTTTACAACCACCATGATAGTTAAATAAATTTATTCCTTTGCAGTAGGGAAAAACTGGCTTTACGCAAAACTGTAACCATAGAGCTTTCCACCAGCCATATATGCATATAGTATAGCTGTTTCATTCCATTACTCTCTATGTGTTACTTTGCCAGCATATTCCATGTGCTGACCCGTTTTCGGGATGCAACTTCTCATGTTGCAGACTTTTCAGACGACGATTGAGGTGTTTTAGGTCGTGGTCCTATACTCAGTGATGCCGTTGGAGTTGATGGACCCATTTATCTTCCGAGTCTTCCGCTGTTATCGTTATTAGATGGCCTTAAGCCATATTTATTGTAATAAGTTCTCTTTGAGACAACGATGTAATAAGTGTGTGATTGCCACTCTGCTATAAATCCTTCGATGTACTGTGTGGTGTCAGCATTACTGATCCAGGGATGACACCCGAGCACAGTAGACTTGATCCATTCGGGTCGGGTCGCCACATGCCGTATGCGGAGTTTTCCTACAACAATAGCTATCAAACCAGTTTGAAGATGGCACCTTTCGAAGCTTTATACGGAAGGAGGTGCGAGACACCGTTGTCATGGGACGAAGTTGGAGACCGTCAATTCTTTGGACAAGATTTGATTAAGGAGTCTGAATGGAAAGTTAAGTTGATTCGCGATAGGCTCAAGGTAGCCCAGTCCAGGAAGAAGAGCTACGCAGATTCTAAACACAAGGAGACAGTCTACGAAACCGGAGACAGAGTTTACCTTCGAGTATCCCCACTTCGAGGAGTTAAGCGCTTTGGAGTTAAGGGAAAGTTAGCACCGCGTTTCGTTGGACCATACAAGATCTTGCAACGTATGGGAGAAGTCGCTTATAAGTTGGAATTACCAGAGGAACTGTCAGGAGTTCATGATGTATTCCATGTTTCTCAGCTGAAGAAATGTCATGCCAAGATGGCGGAGGTACCGCTAAGAGATACAGTGCCACTCGAAGCAATTCAATTGAAGGACGACTTAACGTATGAGGAGAAGCCAGTCAAGATTCTCGATTTTGCCAGCAGAGTTACTCGCAGCAAGGTTATCAAGTTTTGCAAAGTTCAGTGGAACCATCATTCAGAGGATGAAGCCACCTGGGAGAGAGAAGAAGATTTGCTCAAAGACCACCCTCACCTATTTTCTAGCCAACCCGAATCTCGAGGGCGAGATTCATCTTAAGGGGGGTAGGTTTGTAACATCCCAAATTTTCAATTTGGATTGTTATACACTAGATCATCATGCATATCATATTTTCTTGCATTTTGGTTGATCCTAGAAATTTCACGCAACTCAAGGACCTTGGAGAGAGTTGGAAATTTCGTTATTTTCATATTTGAGGGTTTTCTCAAATTTGAAAAGAGGATCATTTGATTTATTTATTTCATCTTCAATAATTTTTCTGATATCGAAAATATGAGAGAGGGAATAATATGACTTTCCCAAAGTTAGGAAAAATGAAGATTTAATGAATAAATCAAATTTTGGTTTTGCCGGAGTTTTATTTGGATAGGGAAAAATGCGCGTTTTCGAAAATTGCATTCTAGGCCTGGAGTAAAGTTCATTTTGTTCGACTCATTTTTAGGAGTCGGGGAAAATTTACTTTAGGTTTTCGGAGTTCGTTTAGTTTCTTTTTCTTTTGTTTTCTGCGCGCGAAAACCAGTTAAAAAAAGGAGCCTCCCGCCAGGCCAGCCGGGCCAAAGGCCCAGCCATCCGGCCACCGCCCCAGCCTCCCTGTGCGCGTGCGCCAAGCGCAGGCCGCCGCCTCGCCTCGCCCTAGCCAAGTCCGGTTGGACTCTAGGCTAGCCCCCTTTCCTTGTTTCGTTTTCCTTTTCCTTCTCTTTTTATTGCCCCCTACCCCAAGTTTTCTCCTCCCCTCCCCACTATAAATACCCCAACACCCCCCCTCTAAACCCATCAAATCGAACCCCAAGCCCCAAGCCCTCCACCGCACCCCACCTCGCGCCCTACACCGCCGCCGCGCCACCCCACACCCGCGCCGCCGCCCTTGTGCCCTAGCGCCGCCGCCGCACCTTGCCCACGCCGCCGCCGCCCTACGCCACGCCGCCGGAGCCCCTCGCCGGAGACCTCGCCGGAGGTTGCCCCGCGTCTCTTTTCCTCGGATCGTTTCTTCTAATCGTTCCGATTCTTTTCTTCTCTTTTGATTCGTTTTCTAGATCGGTTTTTCGTTTCGGTTTTCTTCTCTGAAACCCTAGATCGGATTCGTTTTCTTTTCCGATTTAGTTGCCTTTGGACCGTTCGCCGGACCGTTCGTCTCAACAAACGTGATCACCGATTTTCTCGGTTAACGACGCCCGTCCGTTTAACCGTTCATCTCTTTCTTTTCGTCGGATTTATTCAGCGATCGCGATCTCAGATCTGATCTTCGTTCTAGTTTATCTTCTCGCTCGTTTATCGGAATCAGGTGATTCAAGCGCCTGGAGTTTTGTTTCGAAACCGCCGTTCTGTCTAATCAACTTAAATAAGTTTTTGCTACGGTAAAATTTGACCTAGTTTCAACTTGCTAGAACTGAGTTGTTTTTCTTCCGCCGTTTGTTTTCCGTTTCTTTGTTCGGTTCGTTCTTTCTTTGCAACCGGAGTTCTTAAGTTGAACTTTCTGGTTCGTTCTCTTGTTCGAGTTTTACCTATGCATTAGATGAGTACTTATTGTGTGCTTGTTGTTTGTCTGCGATAGATCACCCGGATTGCGCCGCCTGTTACTTCGAAACCCTAGGTCTCGCGGATCATCAGCAAGGCAAGTAACACTTTGATTATACCTTTTCTACAACCCATGTTTTATTGCATTAGATCAATCCTCTCACATTGCATGATTAGGATCTAATTAAATTGTGGGATGGGAAGTAGATGAGATAGTACCTATTACCTGTTTATTATGAAACCTTTGGGAGTTACTTCTACGTTTGCTTATTATGCCATGCTATGCTAGTAGACGTGGATTGGGTGAGTGATATCCATGACAGATGTGAGTTGATAATTTTAATGGTTTATCTAAGGTGGAAACTTAAACACACATCTGGGTGGATTGAGGCACCTGATGTCTATCAGGACTTGCCTGTTTTTTTTGGACCGCCACCCAGGCTCAAAGGGATCATAAGATCTTTCATGCTAGAAACTTCCGTGTGCAGCCACAAGCCATTATGGGCTCTGGCATAGTTGACTAAGTTGTGCGAACTCTTACGGGGTGGACTAGCAGATGTAGGGGTTGTAGGTGGTACGGTCTACCCCACTTGTAAGGTGCTAGCACTTCTGAAAGACTGTGTCTCGGTCATCCGTCTTCTCAAACACCATGTAGTGCGAGAAACCAAACGGAGGCGATCGAGTCTTGTGGGGAAAAGTGCGCAAACCTCTGCAGAGTGTACAAACTAATCATGATTAGTCGTGTCCCCGGTTATGCACATCATGAGTATCTAGTACTTGAATATCAAGTGAATCTCAACATGTTACTTCTAATTAATGTTGTTGGGTTTTAATTGTTCACTTAATTGGGATCGGAATGCTGTCAACCATTCTCGATGTTTAACAACTACCATGATAGTTAAATAAATTTATTCCTTTGCAGTAGGGAAAAACTGGCTTTACGCAAAACTGTAACCATAGAGCTTTCCACCAGCCAAATATGCATATAGTATAGCTGTTTCATTCCATTACTCTCTATGTGTTACATTGCGAGCATATTCCATGTGCTGACCCGTTTTCGGGCTGCAACTTCTCATGTTGCAGACTTTTCAGACGACGAGTAAGGTGTTTTTAGGTCGTGGCCCTATACTCAGTGATGCCGTTGGAGTTGATGGACCCATTTATCTTCCGAGTCTTTCGCTGTTATCGTTATTAGATGGCCTTAAGCCATATTTATTGTAATACGTTCTCTTTGAGACAACGATGTAATAAGTGTGTGATTTACACTCTGCTATAAATCCTTCGATGAACTGTGTGGTGTCAGCATTACTGATCCAGGGATGACACCCGAGCACAGTAGACTTGATCCATTTGGGTCGGGTCGCTACACATAAGCACTTCTCGTAGCACTCCATGGTATGCTGATTATGCTAATTATATTGTTGCTAAATTTATACCACCTAGCTTCACATACCAACAAAATAAAAAGTTCTTTTATGATTTGAGACATTACTTTTGGGATGACCCACATCTTTATAAAGAAGGAGTAGATGGTGTTATTAGACGTTGTGTACCTGAGCATGAACAGGAACAGATCATACGCAAGTGTCACTCCGAAGCTTATGGAGGACACCACGCTGGAGATAGAACTGCACATAAGGTATTGCAATCTGGTTTTTATTGGCCTACTCTCTTCAAGGATTCCCGTAAGTTTGTTTTATCTTGTGATGAATGTCAAAGAATTGGTAATATTAATAGACGTCAAGAAATGCCTATGAATTATTCACTTGTTATTGAACCATTTGATGTTTGGGGCTTTGATTATATGGGACCTTTTCCTGCCTCCAATGGATACACTCATATTTTAGTTGCTGTTGATTACGTTACTAAGTGGGTAGAAGCTATTCCAACTAGTAGTGCTGATCATAACACTTCTATTAAAATGCTTAAGGAAGTTATTTTTCCAAGGTTTGGAGTCCCTAGATATTTAATGACTGATGGTGGTTCACACTTTATTCATGGTGCTTTCCGTAAAATGCTTGCCAAATATGACGTTAATCATAGAATTGCATCTCCTTATCACCCACAGTCTAGTGGTCAAGTAGAATTGAGTAATAGAGAGCTCAAATTAATTTTGCAAAAGACTGTTAATAGGTCTAGAAAGAATTGGTCCAAGAAACTTGATGATGCATTATGGGCATATAGAACTGCATATAAGAATCCTATGGGTATGTCTTCATATAAAATAGTTTATGGAAAAGCATGTCACTTACCTCTCGAACTAGAACATAAGGCATATTGGGCTATTAAAGAGCTTAACTATGATTTCAAACTTGCCGGTGAGAAGAGGTTATTTGATATTAGCTCACTTGATGAATGGAGAACCCAAGCCTATGAAAATGCCAATTTGTTTAAAGAAAAAGTTAAAAGATGGCATGACAAAAGGATACAAAAGCGTGAGTTTAATGTAGGCGATTATGTATTGCTATACAACTCTCGTTTAAGATGTTTTGTAGGAAAACTTCTCTCTAAATGGGAAGGTCCCTACGTTATCGAGGAGATCTATCGTTCCGGTGCCATAAAAATCAACAATTTTGAAGGCACAAATCCGAAGGTGGTAAACGGTCAAAGAATCAAGCACTATATCTCAGGTAATCCTATAAATGTTGAAACCATTGTTATTGAAACCGTAACCCCAGAGGAATACATAAGGGACACTTTCCAGAACGTTCCAGACTCCGAAAAGGAATAGGTATGTGGTACGGTAAGTAAACCGACTCCAAAACAATTTTAAGGCAATATTTCTCCGTTTTGGAATATTTAGAAAAATAGAAAAATAGGTAGCAGTCCAGGGAGGACACGAGCTCTCCACGAGGGTGGAGGGCGCGCCCTACCCCCCTGGGCGCGCCCCCTACCTCGTGAGCACCTCTTGTGCCCTCCGGACTCCATTTTCCTGCACAATACGTATTTTGGTCGGTAAAAATTAATTATATATTCTCCCGAAGGTTTTGACCCCCGTATCACGCAAATATCCCCTGTTTTCATTTCGAGCTATTTCCGTTGCAGATTTGAGAATTCCGGAGACTCTATCATCCTTCTATGAGGGTGAGCCTATGCCATGGAAGGGGACAACAAGCTTGCGTCATCAACAACACCTCCACCTCCAACAACAAAGAAGGAGATCTCATCACATGGGTATGGGCACTCCCCTTGGCAACTACCAAGCTTGGGGGAGGTGCCCCAGTATCGTATCACCATCACAACTCCTATCTTTACCGTTTTTCTTAGTTCGATCCTATTAGTAGTATCTTGATTTAGTAGAATAAAGTCACGTCATGATCTAGTTTTGAAGTTTGCTTTATGATCCCTCTATGCAATCTAGTCCGTGAGCTATATATAATAAAGATTAGTGTTGAGTCAAGGGCTTGATTATTTTGCCATGATCTTGAGTGAATAAAAGAAAGAATAAAAAGAAACAAAGAGTTCATATTGATCTTATTGAGAGTAATGACTTCACATAGAAAGAGTATGATGATTAAGAAGTTGTTAGGAGTTGGCAAATATAGCTTTAGTCATCGTGGCAATTAATAGGAAGTAATAAGGAGAGAGAGGTTTCACATATAGATATACTGTCATTGACATCTTTCATAATTGGGAGCACTCATTAAGTATGACATGCTAAAGAGTTGATGTTGGACAAGGAAGACAATGTAATGGGTTATGTTTTCTCGCATCTCAGTTAAAGTATATTGTCATGGATCATTCAAACTTGTTGAGCTTGCCTTTTCCCCTCATGCTAGCCAAATTCTCAGCACCAAGTAGAGATACTACTTGTGCTTCCAAATACCCTTAAACCAGTTTAGCCATGAGAGTCCACCATATCTACCTATGGATTGAGTAAGATCCTTCAAGTAAGTTGTCATCGGTGCAAGCAATAAAAATTGCTCTTTAAATATGCATGACTTATTAGTGCAGAGAAATAAGCTTTGTACGAACTTGTTGTGGACGCAATAAAAGCGACGGATTGCATAATAAAGGTTCACATACAAGGGGCAATATAAAGTTACGTTCTTTTGCATTGAGATTTTGTGCATCCAACCATAAAAGTGCATGGCAACCTCTACTTCCCTCTGCAAAGGGCCTATCTTTTATTATTATCCTCTATCTTATGCAAGAGTCAAGGTAATCTTCACCTTTCCCTTTTTCATTTTATCCTTTGGCATGCACTTCATGGTGGGGTGATCCTGATATATATATCCAATTGGATGTACGTTAGCATGAACTATTATTGTTGACATCACCCAAAGGTGAATAAGTTTGGAGGCGGCATTATAAGCCCCAATCTTTCTCTGTGTCTGATTGAAACTTCATAACCACAAGTATTGCGTGAGTGTTAGCAATTATGAAGGACTAAGTGATAGTTGAGTATGTGGACTTGCTTTTAAGCTCTGACATAGACTCCTTCCGATGTTATGATAAATTGCAATTGCTTCAATGACTGAGGTTATAATTTGTTAGCGCCTAATAAGGTTTCTGATTCATACTTTTGCATTGTGAAAAGATCATCACTTGAACATAAGTAATCATATGACAAATCTATATATGTTGCTGTTATGAAACAATCATGATGCCTTCATGTCCGTATTTTATTTTTATCGATGCCTCTACCTCTAAACATGAGGACATATTTATTGTTATCGGCTTTTCACTTGAGGACAAGCGAGGTCTAAGCATGGGGGAGTTGATACGTCCATTTTGCGTCATGCTTTTATGTTAATATTTATTACATTATGGGCAGTTATTTCACGTTATGTCACAATACTTATGGCTATTCTCTCTTATTTTACAAGGTTTACCATGAAGAGGGGGAATGCCGGCAACTGGAATTCTGGCTGGAAAAGGAGCAAATATTGGAGACCTATTCTGCGCAACTCCAAAAGTCCTGAAACTCCACGGAAAATCTTAAAATAAATAAAGAAAAATCATCGCCAAAGATGAAGGCCAGGGGGCCCACACCCTGCTCACGAGGGTGGGGGGCGCGCCCCTCCCCCTGGGCGCGCCCCCCTACCTCGTGGGCCCCCTGGTGGCTCTCCGATGCCCATCTTCTCCTATATGAAGTCTTTCAATGAGAAAAAAAATCATAAGCAACCTTTCGGGATGAGACTCCGCCACCACGAGGCGGAACCTTGGCAGAACCAATCTAGGGCTTCAGCAGAGCTGTTCTGCCGGGGACACTTCCCTCCGGGAGGGGGAAATCATCACCATCGTCATAACCAACGCTCCTCTCATCGGGAGAGGGCAATCTCCATCAACATCTTCACCAGCACCATCTCATCTCCAAACCCTAGTTCATCTCTTGTATCCAATTCTTGTCTCTAAGTCCGGGATTGGTGCTAGTAGGTTGCTAGTAGTGTTGTTTACTCCTTGTAGTTGATGCTAGTTGGTTTACTTGGTGGAAGATCATATGTTCAGATCCTTTATGCATACTATTACCCCTCTGATTATGAACATGAATATGCTTTGTGAGTAGTTACGTTTGTTCCTGAGGACACGGGAGAAGTCTTGCTATTAGTAGTCATGTGAATTTGGTATTCGTTCGATATTTTGATGAGATGTATGTTGTCTAACCTCTAGTGGTGTTATGTGAACGTCGACTACATAACACTTCACCATTATTTGGGCCTAGAGGAAGGCATTGGGAAGTAATAAGTAGATGATGGGTTGCTAGAGTGACAGAACTTAAACCCTAGTTTATGCGTTGCTTCGTAAGGGACTGATTTGGATCCATATGTTTCATGCTATGGTTAGGTTTACCTTAATACTTTTGTTGTAGTTGCGGATGCTTGCAACAGAGGTTAATCATAAGTGGGATGCTTGTTCAAGTAAGAACAGCACCCAAGCACCGGTCCACCCACATATCAAATTATCAAAGTACCGAACGCGAATCATATGAGCGTGATGAAAACTAGCTTGACGATATTCCCATGTGTCCTCGGGAGCTCTTTTCCTTATATAAGAATTTGTCCGGCTTGTCCTTTGCTACAAAAAGGATTGGGCCACCTTGCTGCACCTTATTTACTTTTGTTACTTGTTGCTCGTTACAATTTACCTTATCACAAAACTATCTGTTACCACTTATTTCAGTATTGTAGAGAATACCTTGCTGAAAACCGCTTATCATTTCCTTCTCCTCCTCGTTGGGTTCGACACTCTTACTTATCGAAAGGACTACGATAGATCCCCTATACTTGTGTGTCATCAATGCACCCTTTTCCAAGCATGCCAACCCACCAAAGCGCTGCCTCTGCCATCAACCTCCTTGATGAGTAAAACCAGAAGGAGCCATAGCCCATCGAGGTTGAGACGCTCCCCGGCAACGCGAGGGACGACGTTGTGCTGCGCGTCATCGCCAGGGATGAGCAGATCCTTGGTGCACGACGTTGTAGCGCTGCGGATCAAGATAGTCATGTCAGTGTTGAGAGGCTGCAGCTCGCCGCACAACATGATCGATGGTGTGCTGCAGAGCAAGTTAGACGCGCGTCCGTGCCAATAGGCCGAGGCTCGGTGCACAGCGAGACCATTGGAGCGCCGTAGAGCAACAGGCCGGCGCGCCGCATAGCAAGAGCGGATCGATCGGCGCTTTCTTGCTGTTGACATGACATCAAAGCAGGGTACACGTCCCTTCAGTACCCCCATTCCTTGCCAAGAGTGGGAAGAACCCATCTGCATCGTAATTGCATGAGAGGCCGGCTGCGCTGTACTTGCACCGGACGCCCGTGATGCTGTACTTGCACCCGACGCCCGCCGCTCCGTTTGCATGGGTCGCACTGTTCTCCTTGTTGTAGGATCGAAAGTAGGTCTAGAGGGGGGGCGATTAGTCAACTTGACCAAATAAAAATCCTACATTTTCCCAATTTTAGTTGTTGGTAGATTTTAGCAACTAGCACAAGTCAAGCAATTAACCTACACATGCAATTCTAAGAGTGTAGCAGCGGAAAGTAAAAAAATTGCATATGAAGGTAAAGGGAAGGGTTTGGAGAGTGCAAACACAATTATGACACAGAGATTTTTGGCGTGGTTCTGATAGGTGGTGCTATTGTACATCTACGTTGATGGGGACATCAACCCACGAAGGCTAACAGTTGCGCGAGTCCACGGAGGGCTCCACCCGTGAAGGATCCACGAAGAAGCAATTTGTCTATCCCACCATGGCCATCGCCCACGAAGGATTTGCCTCACTCGGGTAGATCTTCATGAAGTAGGCGATCTAATTTCCCTTACAAACATCTTGGTTCAACTCCACAATCTTGTCGGAGGCTCCCAAGTGGCACCTAGCCAATCTAGGAGACACCACTCTCCAAAAGGTAATAAATGTTGTATTGATGTTGTACTCCTTCCTCTTGTGCTTCAAATGATAGTCTCCCCAACACTCAACTCTCTCTCACAGATTTGGATTTGGTGGAAAGATGATTTGAGTGGAAAGGAACTTGGGGCAGGCTAGAAATCAAGATTCTTGTGGTTGGATTGGAATATCTTGATCTCAACACATGATGTTGTGGGAAATCATGGCCACCTATGGGGCCATCAACCCATTGTGGTTCGGCAGGGGGGATGAACGCATTGCACAAAGAGCGGAGAATGTCGCACAGCATAACAGAGATCATGCGGACAGTTTTACCTAGGTTTGGGCCACCGCGAGGCGTAAAACTCTATTCCTGCTTTGGTGGATTGATGTGGGACTATGGTGGAGACGCATCGCTCTAGCCCGGCGGGGTTGCCTCAGGGCGAGAGCAGCTACGCGCGCATGAGTTTACAAAGGTCCGAATCTTTTCTATGGTTGCCATGGCCCTCATTTTATAGATCAAGGGGTCACCACAAATGGAAAATCAATCATTGTGTACTGATTAGATAGCAAACAATGCTATCATACCTAACTTTGCGGACAGGGTAGTGTGCATTAAATGCGCTGCTTAGTGTCACTTCATGGCATGCCCGCCAAGCCTTGTCGGGTTGTTCGGCCACCTTCTTATCTGTCTTCTTGACACGTGTCTGGATGGGTGTCATTTGGAGGTGATCTCCTTCGGAAGTGGATGCCATGCGTCAAAAAATAGTCACTTGGTCACTTGGGAGCTCGACACCACACCAGTCGATGACTTGCGCCACTATGAGATGGAGCGGTGGATCCCTGGCAGGGTAGTCCACCCTGGGCATCCCCGGCAAGCTTGCCGGGCAGTCTTGAGACTTGTCTCTAGAGCAACCTCAACCTCGCCAGGCTCGCCTACCCGGCAAGGGAGGCTTTCCCTTAGTGGTGTCTTGCTTTCTTTGGCTTGACTTGGTCTTCTTGATCCGCTCTCTGGTTTCTCAGAGAGCTATCTTTTTGACTTGGTCTTGTCTTGGATGTTGCAACCCCGCTCTTAGGCATGTGCACGTTATGGGCAACAGACCTAGGGTTTGTTGCACTAACACATGAGGAGGTGGTTCTCTCTCAGAAAATGTAGGCTAGAAGTGTAGGCACGTTCTAATAGCTCTCTCATTTATGGAGAAGGGGGTGGAGGGGCATATATAGCCTCCACACAAAATCCAACCATTACACACATTTGACCTAACTCGGTTAGACCAAATACAAGAACTCGGTGAGACCGATTCAGTTCAAAATATGAATGTTAGGAATATCGGTGGAACCGACTGGAACTACTCTGCGGGACCGATGTGCTAGGGTTAGGGAAAACATCAACTCGGTGGCACCGATTGCATCAACTGGGTTAGACCAAAGAGAAGAATAAGGCAACAAAGAGAATGTCAGGAAACCTTGGTGGGGCCGAAATAATTGCAATAGGCAACAGAGAATTTGCAAGGTCATCTCGGTGAGACCGAGATCCATATCAGTGTGACCGAGGTGTTATGGTTTCTTGCAGTTGCTAGGTCAAATGAACTCGGTGGCTCAGGATAGAAGATTTCGGTGCGGCCGAGTTTGACTTTGGGTTTTGGACATATTTGGAAATGAGGAAGTGGTTGAGGGCTTCGGAGCAGTATCACTAAGCATTTTGCGCAAGTAGACCATTAAGCAACACCTCATCCCCTTTTAATAGTATTGGCTTTCCTATGGACTCAATGTGATTTTGGATCACTAAAATATAAATGAAGAGTCTTGAGCTTTTGTCAATATGTGTCCCTAGCTTTTTGAGGGGTCCACATCTCTAGTCCATGCCATGCCATTCATTGAACTTTCTAAAATATTAAACTTGAATGGATATTAGTTCAATGAGCTATATGTTGTTATGAATTGCCAAAACCACCCGGGGATTAGTTGCACTTTCAATATTCCCCTCTTTGGTAATTGATGACAACATATAGATCAAATCTTCGATAAATGATAATATGAATGAAATACATCCTTGCTTTGAGAAATATGTGATAAGCAAGAGTTCCCTCTAAATCTGTGCATTATTTAAATTTTTTTCTTTTGAATGCAAGTGCACAATTGATTAGGATCATGAGTCACTCTTCCATGTGACATACATCTTGGTGGAGCGCTCAAATGATAAGAGCTAAATAACATGCACTCATCACAAAAGATAAAAGTGATTGATCATACACAAACATTCATAAATATAATCATGCAAGCACACATTAAGCATAATATGATCAAACACATGATCACATAAGTATCTCACAAGCATAACACAAAGAGTAGCAAATGAAACCAATGAAAGGGAAGAGGCACTCTCTCTCTCAGCCTATGATCTATACACTTTATCCCCCTTTGGCAACAAATTATCGAAAAGCTTGAAAATGTATACTGCTATACGGCACTCTAAGCACGATCTTAGGGAGCTCCTGAAGGGGTCTTCTGGCTTGTTGCTCCGGTGTGCGTAGACAACATGGAGAGGAGTCCATCAGCAAATGCCTCTAAAGAAGTTTGTGGAGCAGGAGGAGTTGACACTGGAGGGAAAACTATTGTAGTGGCTACAGGTGATGAAGTGGTAGTCCTGGAGTCTCTGGTAACTCTCTGAAATGGGTCTGTTGTGGGTCTATCATTCCTGTCCTCAGCATCCTCTTGAAGCTTCTCCTCAACTGTCTGAATATCAGTGACCTTCACATCTAGGTCATCGAACTTAGTCTCCACAATCCTCTCAAGAGTTTCCTGATTTTGAGACAAGGTGGCCAAGCTCTTCTCAATTCTTACAGTGGCCTCAAGCAGATAACTGAGTTGGTCTTGCTTGGTCTTGAGATTCGTAACTGAAGCACCTGGGGCACTTGCCGCCTCTGCTGCTTTTGCAGCCTTTGCTTTCTCTATCTTCTCCTCGGCTTCTGCACATGTAGGATGTGAAGCATCCATGACAACCGAATTGTCCTCAAAGTCTGACCTCAGGGGAAGATGCTCCTGGTCCAGTAGATATGTCCCAGTTCCCATCTTGGAGTTGATCAAAGTCTGAATGTGAGGGGCATATCAACAAGACCTCTTCTGGTCTGCTACTATTCTCTTCACTGTTTCTAGAATCAAGGTCATGACCTTGAATTTCTGTAGGACATCAAATAAGTGAAGCAGGTTGATGGAGTGACCATGAATCATCCTGTGATCTACAGACTTGGGCAATACAGTGTTCCTCAAGATGGTGTTCATGGTGGTCAAGCCAGCAAGTAGATCGTACATAGAACCAAACTTGTGAGTGTCCAATGGTGCATTAGGGATTGGCTTGTAGATGTTAGCCATGGAGTTGTGATCCTTCCTAGGCTTGCTGTATACATAAAGATCATCCTATTCTTCCTTGGTGGCATTGATCAACTTGGCCCATTCAGAGATTGTTGACTGATATCTGGTTCCTTCTATCATCCACACTATCTTACCATCAGGGTAGAAGTGGGCAGTGGAGTAGAACTACATGATCATCTCATTGTTCCACTTTAACAGTTTCTCACCAACAAACTTGTCAACACCATTCATTCTGAAACTCTCATGCACATGAGGAAAGTAATCTTCATTGGAGTCAATGTATTTCCAGTCCACCCATTTTCATGTCACAAACAATGGGCTTCTTGTCCAATAGGAAAGTCTCACAGAAGTCCTGTTTTTCTTTGGTATGAAAGCGATAGTCCACAGTAGTCCTTCTCCTAGTGGCATATGGATCAGTCTTCGTCCATAGTCTTAGACCTGCATCCTTTCTCAACTTCATGTTCTCTGCCACAGGATGATCGTCATTGTGATCATGAATCTTTGGCTTGAGTTTCTCGAGCACTAGTGGACCTTATTCTTCTTGAACTTCAGGCACTAGGGCCTTGTACTTTTATGCAACCGATATGTTCCTTGTTGATCTCTTCGGAACATTTGTCTTGGGTGCTTGAGATGGAGCTGAAGGCTTGGGCGTACACTTGGGCGAAGACTTGGGCTTAGAAGGAGTAGCCCCAGTCCTAATAGCAACCCCCATCACTTTTTGAGTATTGGTAGTAGGTGCAACAGGCTCTTCTTCCTCCTCCTCATCTTCTTCCTCCTCCTCATCTTCTTCCTCATCCATCATGGATGGTCTGCCAGTCACTCTGGCAACGGTCTTCCTGACTCTTTCTTCCCTCTTCTTTCCAGCAGCAGCTTATTCTTCCTCTCTGGGCTTTGTCGGATTTCGGGTTCCGCAGACCCTTGAGAGGTTCTAACTCTAGGGTGTGTGCGAATAACTCGTCCTTCCCAGTCTGCCTGCTCGCTAATCTCACGGCCTAGCTCGACGAACCAAATGGACAAGAGACAGAGCTGTTTACCCAGGTTCGGGCCACCTTGTGGTGTAAAACCCTACTCCTGCTTTGTGGTGGATTGGCCTCGGGGGGCTAAGGATGAACTAGTACAGTGGGAGCACAACCTCAGGAGGAGGAGTATTCTTGTGCTCGATGAGCTTATGGGTGTGAGGATGATCTGAATGAGCCTTCCCCTCTTACGGTGGTGGTGGTGCTCTCTTTATAGGGGCCTTGGTCCTCTTCCCAAATGTAGGTGGGAAGGGATCCCACAACGGCCAAATTCGAAGGGACACAACTAGTACATGCTATCCTGACAAAAGTGGTCTACACCTGCAAAAGCCTCTAGTTATGATGCCATGGTGGGCTCGGCGATGGCCTCTGTCCAGCAGTCCTGGCGGTCTTGGTCTTGTTGCACCAGAATGGAAACATTTTCTTGATTCCTCGGGACTCCGCGCCTATGCTTGCCTCCTTAGCACCAAAGAGGAAACCGGTACACTAAGCCCGCTGGTGCCCGCCTGGCCTTTGTCGTCATGGCTCACGTCATCTAAACCTTGCAAGGTGAACCTTGCATAGAAATATCTGCTCCTCGGGAGCCCACCTGGGGAGGCTGCCCCACGTGGAGTTCTCGGTGTCGTCTGCCGGGTTCCGCTGAGATGACTGCTGGGGAGCTGACGCCAACAGGCACTCTCGAGGCAACCGCCCCCGAGGTGGTTGCTGAAGGCCTCGTGTCGTCCGATACTCCTGAGGTGACAGTCCTCGATGCTTGGGCAAGCAATCCTGAGGTGGCAACCGGAGAGCTGGCATAGTCCGACGCTCCCTAGGCCACCGCCCCAAGAGCCCCAAGAGCGGTCCAGGTGCTGATGGCCATGCCCCACGCCTTGGCCAGCTTTTCCTGAACCTTGAGGCACTCCGCAAGTGGAAAGGATCTCCGAGCTGAAGTGCTGACGCCTACCGGCCGCTGAAGTAGAGGAAATACATAGCCATAGATGAGTAAGTACCTTATCTTGGTGTTTTCTTGCATGTCGAGTTCTTCCCTAACATTGGCTCCTCAGGATCCCTTCGTCTGCGACGGCGAAATCTCCTGAGAAGCAACCCCCACAGGTACTTGGCTCGCTCTTGATTCCGGGCCCCTCGCACCAGACCCTCGCACGAGGCGCCCGGGGCGGTCCAAAAGGTGGACGTGCCAACGGGGGGCCATGAGCCTGCATTTCCAGCGTCCGTCCTTCACGGTCCGGCCTGGGGTGCAGAAGGCATGCCGAGGGCTCCTCCATTGGTCGTCACCGGTAGATGGGTGATCCCAGCATCGCCTTCGTCTTCAAGCAGCAAGACCGCGCCACCCAGCACCTCCACCAAGGCCCGAAAGGCGGCAGGGAAGGCGACGGCCTCCAGCCCCCCGCCGAGGGCAGGCGAGCCACTCCAAGCCCCTCCGTCAGCCCCGGCGCGAAGGATGGGCTTGGCCGCGCGCTGGAGCTCGCGCGTGGGTGCGTCACCATCCTCCATGAGCTTTTTTGGGAGGCGAAGGGTGTGTTGAGCCGGCTTGGAGAAGAGCTTGCTGACGTAGACGCCTGCCTTGAGACGGAGGACCTTCGCCTAGCGCACGAATGGCACCAGTTGAAGGTCGCCATCAACCTTGGGCGTCTTCAACATGAGCGCGCCAGCGCAAGCGCCGGGGTATCCCTTGCGACCTCTCCAAAGGCTTGTTCCCGGGCCCTGGAGGAGGCATGAGCGGCCGATCATCGCCATGAGGTTGCCGAGGAGCATGAGTGGGAACTCCAAGCCTCAAACGCTGCCCTTGAGCAACATATCGAAGCATGTAGGGCCGTCTTGGCCACATTACTGAGCGGGGCACCTTCCGAAGATAAGGAGATCCAGAAATGCGAGGAGATGCTGGCACTGGAGGCCCTTGAGCGCAGTCTGGAGCTCGAGCGGCTCGAGGTAAGGGAGTGCCAAGTAGCCATGGCTGAGGAAGCCGTCGTCCGATGGGAAGCCAAGATCCCTGAGGAGTTTGATTGGAGGGTGGCGAAGGCTCGCGTGGGTCTCGCCGACAAGCACCGCCTGGAGCTGGAGCTCCTGGAAGCCAAGGTTAAGGGCAGGACCGCCGCCCTCAAAACAAAGCTGGATGAGGCAGAGCAGCCCGAGAGGGCCGCCAAGGCAGCTCAGGCCTCTGCCCAGGCTGACCTGGCCTCCGCACGCGCCGGCTTGCTCTCGCCCCAGATGCTCCAGCGAGAGCATGCTTCGATGCTTCACGCCCTCAGGGTGAGGGCCAACCGAGCCTTGAGCACCATCTGTGAGGAGTGCACCCCCCACCCGCTCGAGGGTTACTACGCCAGCCACCTCCGCTTCTTCATCTATGTCGTGACCCGCCTGGAGGACCGGGCCATGAGAGCTCACGAGCTCCTTGAGGAGAGACGCTGGGGCCTTCTCGGGCGCGCGTTCTCATGCGTCTTCAATCACCTCCTGAACCTCGATCCCCATTTTGATCGACGCCGCTATAGCCCTCGTGCATGGGGTCATCCAGGACAACCTGGCGACTGATATGTCTCCAACGTATCTATAATTTTTGATTGTTCCATGCTATTATATTATCTATCTTGGATGTTTTATATGCATTTATATGCTATTTTATATGATTTTTGGGACTAACCTATTAACCTAGAGCCTAGTGCCAGTTTCTGTTTTTTCCATGTTTTTGAGTTTTGCAGGAAAGGAATATCAAACAGAGTCTAATTGACCTGAAACTTTACGAAGATTGTTTTTGGACCAAAAGAAGCCCATGGAGTACTGAAGATGCACCAGAAGAGTATCGAGGCCACTACAAGGGTGGAGGGCTCCCCCACCCCCCTAGGGCACGCTACCCGACCTTGTGGGCCCCTCATGGACTCCCCTAACTTCTTATCGATGCCAACACCTCTTATATATCCCCAAACCTCCAAAACAGAACCTAGATCAGGAGTTCCTCTGCTGCATGCCTCTATAGCCACGAAAAACCAATTAGGACCCTGTTTCGGCACCCTGCCGGAGGCGGAAATCATCACCGGTGGCTATCTTCATCATCCCGGCACTCCCCATGACGAGGAGGGAGTAGTTCACCCTCGGGGCTGAGGGTATGTACCAGTAGCTATGTGTTTGATCTCTCTCTCTCTCGTGTTCTTGATTTGGCATGATCTCGTGGTCTTGCATGTGCTTGATGTATGGTTTGGTGATCAACTTGATGTATGGTTTGGTGATCAACTTTCACAACCCGCAAGTTGATCTCTCTATGGGTTTTGTTTGATGTGTATCTTAAGGTGTTATTTTAGTATGAACTCTAGGGTTGTTTGTGACACTTATAGGAATAGCCTAATAGATCAATCAGAAAGAATAACTTTGAGGTGATTTCGTACCCTACAATAATCTCTTCGTTTGTTCTCCGCTATTAGTGACTTTGGAGTGACTCTTTGTTGCATATTGAGGGATTGTTATATGATCTAATTATGTTATCATTGTTGAGAGAACTTGCACTAGTGAAAGTATGAGCTCTAGGCCTTGTTTCTAAGCATTGCAATACCGTTTTCGCTCACTTTTATCACTTGCTACCTTGCTGTTTTTATATTTTCATATTACAAAACCTATATATACCATCCATATTGCACTTGTATCACCATCTCTTCGCCGAACTAGTGTACCTATACAATTTACCATTGTATTTGGTGTGTTGAGGATACAAGAGACTCTTGGTTATTTGGTTGCATGGTTGTTTGAGAGAGACCATCTTCATCCTACGCGTCCCACGGATTGATAAACCTTAGGTCATCCACTTGAGGGAAATTTGCTACTGTCCTAGAAACCTCTACACTTGGAGGCCCAACAACGTCTTCAGGAAAAAGGTTGCATAGTAGGCATCAGCGACCTGGGTGGACGACAATGTGGACGCGCTGGTTGCAGAGATCGCTCCTGAGGACAACACGGTCGCGATCGTGGTCGGAGAAGATGATGCGGATGATGCTGATGAACACGATGCTAGCAACAACTTGGGTGGCGTGGATGAAGATGGTGACAACGACGCAGAAGGCAGCGCCTCCGGCTACACCTGCATTTCCTTTTGCCTTAACCTGTATGAAAGAAAAACTTCAAGCGCGGCCCTACGAGGTGTGAATGCATTTTTTGAAGGGTGGCCCTTCATAATGCATGAAATGGAATGTATGAAATGGTGATATGCCTTTTAAGGACAGAGTTTGGGATGCACCGTCGCGGGCCCACGGGCTCCCAAGCGGGGTAATTGTTGCAACTTATCTTGGTTCCGTAGGTCTTGAGCGAGCCCTGACGTCCTGGTCGAACCTTCCTCCCGAGGTGAGCCCATCGGAGCCCGTGAAGTTCTAGGTCTCCCGAGTCTCCCGAGAAGCCTGTTGGCCCATCCAAGAGAGCCTCACGAGGAACGAATGCCGGACTATGGCAAGGTATGCACGTGGTGATCCTGCGGCGATTGCATCCTTGACCCCGAGGGGACCTTGTCGTCACCCATGCTGACCCGAACGTGCTTGGCATGTAGATACCACGCCCAGCCCCTCCTCGCGAGGCGCTTGCAGGTGGGGGTAGCAGGTGTGAGCCCCACAGTAAAACATGCGACCAGAAAGCAAGAATGACGCAAATCAAGATAAAATTCCCCCTGTTTTTAATAAACACAAGGAACTTCAAATCTCAGTCTAAAACGGCGATGAATCGAGTTACAAAAAAGGAGTGAAAGCAAATGGACTCGTCCGGCACCTAGCTAGTCTTCTTGTCTTCTCAACCGCGTGGAGCTATGTGCTTTCGCTGGGCATGAGCATAGTCATTGGGGGACAGTGTCGACGGCCAGAGCGGAGCATGGTGCATCCACTTAGACGTGGGTGGGAGCCCTCGTGAGGCCTGAGGGTAGCACTCAGGAGACTCCCGTGGGGGACGCTGGCGGCGCCATCGGCTACCGCGGGCTCTCTGTCGGGGGGGAGGGGTGGAAGGGTGATAACCCACAAGTATAGGGGATCGCAACAGTTTTCGAGGGTAGAGTATTCAACCCAAATTTATTGATTCGACACAAGGGTAGCCAAAGAATATTCTCAAGTATTAGCAGCTGAGTTGTCAATTCAACCACACCTGGAAACTTAATATCTGCAGCAAAGTATTTAGTAGAAAAGTAATATGATAGTAGTGGTAACGATAGCACAAAGGTAACAGTAGTAAAAGTAATGTTTTTGGTATTTTGTAGTGATGATAGCAATAGCAACGAAAAAGTAAATAAGCAAAGAACCATATATGAAAAGCTCGTAGGAAATGGATCGGTGATGGAGAATTATGCCGGATGCAGTTCATCATGTAACAATCATAACCTAGGGTGACACAGAACTAGCTCCAGTTCATTGATATAATGTAGGCATCTATTCCGAATATAGTCATACGTGCTTATGGAAAAGAACTTGCATGACATCTTTTGTCCTACCCTCCCGTGGCAGTGGGGTCCTTACGAAAACTAAGGGATATTAAGGCCTCCTTTTAATAGAGAACCGGAACAAAGCATTAACACATAGTGAATACATGAACTCCTCAAACTACGGTCATCACCGTTAAGTATCCCAATTATTGTCACCTCGGGGTTAACGGATCATAACACATAATAGGTGACTATAGACTTGCAAGATAGGATCAAGAACACTCATATATTGATGAAAACATAATAGGTTCAGATCTGAAATCATGGCACTCGGGCCCTAGTGTAACGCCCTCGATGCGGCTATATCTCCTACGTGTCAGAGCACGACTTAGAGGCATAACCGCATTGAAAAGCAATGTCGCAAGTAAGGTAATCTTCACCACAACCCATGTAAATAGATAATAAGGGGAAAGGTACATAGTTGGCTTACACTCGCCACGTCACACAAGGTACATAAATAGCATTACAATCATCCAATCACTCATGGTCCGACTACGGTACCAAAATAAAAGATCAACCCCAACATGCGACATGGTCCCGATCGCCCCAACTGGGCACCACTACTGATAATCAGGGAAAGACGCATAGTAACGGCGTGAGTCTTCGTCGAACTCCCACTTGAGCTCAAGAGCATCATCTGGAATGGAGTCATCGGGCCCTGCATCTAGTTTGGAAGTAATCTGTGAGACACAGGGACTCAGCAATCTCGCACCCTCGCGATCAAGACTATTTAAGCTTATAGGTAAGGCAAGGTAATATGTGGAGCTGCAGCAAGCGACTAGCATATTTGGTGGCTAACCAGTTCGCAAAAGAGAGCGAGAAGAGAAGGGAAAGCACGAACGAAGAACTAAAGAACAACCTATGACAAACATTACTCCAACACCGTGTTCACCTCCCGGACTCCACCGAGAAGAGACCATCACGGTAACACACGCAGTTGATTCATTTTAGTTAAGTTAAGGTTCAAGTTATCTACAACCAGACATTAACAAATTCCCATCTGCCCATAACCGCGGGCACGGCTTTCGAAAGTTCACATCCCTGCAGGGGAGTCCCAACTTAGCCCATCACAAGCTCTCACGGTCAACGAAGGATAAACCTTCTCCCGAGACATTCCGATCAGACTCGGCATCCCGGTTCTACAAGACAACTTCGACAAAGATAAAACAAGTCCAGCAACACCGCCCGAATGTGCCGACAAATCCCGATAGGAGCTGCACATATCTCGTTCTCAGGGGACACTCAGATGAGCCAGACGTCGGGTAGGCCAACCCAGAGTTGCCCCTGGTAGCCCCGGACATCGCTCGGTTGGACCAACACTTACAGAACCACTAGCCCGGGGGGGTTAAAATAAAGATGACCCTTGAGTCCGCGAAACCCAAGGGAAAAAGGCTAGGTGGCAAATGGTAAAACCAAAGTTGGGCATTTCTAGAAGAGTTTTATTCAAGGCGAACTGTCAAGGGTTTCCCATTATCACCCAACCGCCTAAGGAACGCAAAATCCGGGAACATAACACCGATATGACGGAAACTAGGGCGGCTAGAGTGGAACAAAACACTAGGCAAAAGGCCGAGCCTTCCACCCTTTACCAAGTATATATATGAATTAAGATAACAATATAATATAGTGATATCCCAACAATAAACAATGTTCCAACAAGGAACGATCTCCAACCTTCACCTGCAACTAGCAACGCTATAAGAGGGGCTGAGCAAAGCGGTAACATAGCCAATCAACGGTTTGCTAGGACATGGTGGGTTAGAGGTTTGACATGGCAATTTGGGAGGCATGATAAGCAAGTGGTAGGTACCGTAGCATAGGCATAGCAAAAGAGCGAGCATCTAGCAAGCAAAGATAGAAGTGATTTCCAGGGTATGATCATCTTGCCTGCAAAGTTGTCAGAGTTGACTTGATCCTCATAAGCAAACTCAACGGGCTCCTCGTTAGTGAACTTGTCTCCCGGCTCTACCCGAACAAGGCAAATAAGCAAAAGGAACACAATCAACCACGTGCAAATGCTCGAACAACATGATGCAAACATGGTATGCTATGTGGGATGCGATATGTAATGCATATGCAAGATTTGACAAGGAATGATTGAACCTTGCGTCAAGTTGGAAATCCAAGTGTGCCACTGGAAAGGTGAGGAGATTTCGGTTGAAATCGATATAAAGATCACCGGAATCGGATGCACGGTTTGGAAATGGCAAGCGAAACAAATATGGCACCAGTCTGCGATAAACAGCAAGTAGCCATCTAAATGCATCAAGATAATTATGCTAAAGCACTCAAACATGGCAACAAAATACATGGCAGGGATCCACTCATGATGCTTAACAAAATATGAACACTGAGCTATGGCCAATTCATCCATTAACAGGTTCAAACAAGCATGGCAAAAGTGCAATTGGTAAACAGGTTTTAGACTTGGTGAAATTAACACAAGCCTGGAATTTCAGATCAGGTAGCACACTTTGAAGCATGAAAACTATATGCTACAGGAACTTAACATGGCAAAGAAAAGCATGGCATGGAGCTACTCAAAGAGCTTAACAAACGTCCCTTAGTGACCTTGAGCCAAAAGGGATCAGAGAATACAATTGCAAGCATGTGAACATGGCAAAAACATAATCAGATCTCAGACTTAGAGAAAAACTGAAGCATGCAAAATCTGTTAACGAGTAGGCACGTTTACGAGCTCGATGCACTCACTAAAGAGCAAGGGATGACAAACTAAGGATACACCCATAAATAATACATATTATATAAGCTAGACATGGAATGAACAGCAACATATCATGTACAGATCAACAACAACATCCTCGGCAAAATCGCTAACAAGTAGACAATCTGCCAGGAATTATGAAATAGCAAAAGTAGAGCTCGATTGACTCAAGATTGGGTGCTCCATAAATTCAAACAAAGACATGGATGGATAGAGCACCACAATGTTAACAAATCATCCTTACTGATCATCCTCAAAAGAGGCACGGATCACTAGGAAACAACATGAACATATGGCATATTCATAAAAACAGATCAAGGACTTTGTGAAATTCTAAGTCCCTGAAATCAGCATTAACGAATGCACTACTTTGCAAGCTTGTGCTAGTCACCACACATGTCACAAAAATACATGGTAAGCACCTCTGTAAATATGGCAAAGCATATAACAAAACACATGTAGAGCTCAGGAGCATAACATGCACACATTAATCATGGCAAATATGACAAATAGCTATTTGGTGCAGCAAATCTGACAATTAACTCAAATAGCTCTCTTCCAACAGCATTTCGGGCATCAAGATGAGCTCAAATGAAAATGGTACAATGAGATGAAATGATGTACTCTCTGAGGCGAACATTTCATATGCTACGCGCCCAAAACGGAGCTACGTATGCGGAGTTATAGCATGATGAAAAACGCAAAATATCTTGGGTTTCGGGGGAAAGTCAACCGTGTCTGGATCTGGATCTGGCCGGCGCGCAGATCGAGGTTCGCCGGAGTACTGTAGCTGTTCGTCGGGGACGGTGGATCCGGCCGGCATGCTCGTCGGAGGAGGAGCCCGGGGCCGCGGGGAGGCTCGCCAGAGGCCGGATCGGGCACGGGGCGGCGCTCCGCGGCGAGGTGAGGCGACGAAGAGCTCCGGCCGGTGCGGGCGTCGGCGCGGCGGAGAAGAAGCTTCGGGCGGCGGCCGGCATTGGCGCCGCGGTGGCCGGGCGCGGCGAACGGCGCCGGGCGCGGGGGCGGCGACCCGATGGAAGGAGGCGGCGGAGGCCGGGCCGGGAGGGCCCCGCATGGGCCTCGCGGGCCCGCGGGGTCGGCGGCGAATTGGGGACCGGACCAGGGACACGTGTCGCACAGAGATTGGCCGAGCGGGAGCGGGGCGGACACGTCCGGCCGTCCGGATTTCGTCCGGCGGCAGCGGGTGGAGTTTATCTAGGGTTTCGTCCGTGATTTCGAATGGGGGTTCTTTATATAGGCATAGAGGGAGCTAGGAGAGTCCAAATGAGGTGCGGTTTTCGCCCACGCAATCGTGATCGAACGCTCTAGATGATGGAGAGGGTTTTGGTGGGTTTTTGGGCCACTTTGGTGAGGTGTTGGGCTGCAACACACACGGGGCCTTCTCGGTCCCTCGGTTAACCGTTGGAGCATCAAACGAAGTCCAAATGGTACGAAACTTGACAGGCGGTCTACCAATAGTAAACCAAGGTCGCATGGCAAGTCTCGGTCCAATCCGGAAATGTTTAACCCCCACACATGAAAATAAGGTAGAAAGGACCACCGGAGGAGATAGGAGCGCCAGAATGCAAAACGGACAACGGGGAAAATGCTCGGATGCATGAGACGAACACGTATGCAAATGCAATGCACATGATGACATGAAATGGAATGCATGACAACGACAACAACACACGGAGACAAAAACCCGAACTCGAGGAAATAAAATAACTTAGCGCCGGAAACGGCAAGAGTTGGAGTACATATTAGGTAAATCACATCCGGGGTGTTACACCTAGTGACAAGCATTAAGCATAGCAATGTCATAGCAACATCAATCTCAGAACATAGTGGACACTAGGGATCAAACCCTAACAAAATTACTCGATTACATGATAGATCCCATCCAACCCATCACCTTCCAGGAAGCCTACGATGGAATTACTCACGCACGGCGGTGAGCATCATGAAATTGGTGATGGAGGATGGTTGATGATGACGATGGCGACGGATTCCCCTCTCCGGAGCCCCGAACGGACTCCAGATTAGCCCTCCCGAGAGGTTTTAGGGCTTGGCGGCGGCTCCGTATCATAAAACACGATGATTTCTTCTCTCTGATTTTTTTCTCCCCGAAACTCAATATATGGAATTGGAGTTGGAGTTGGAGAGGCAACAGGGGGCCCACGAGGTAGGGGGCGCACCCCCACCCTCGTGGAGAGGTGGTGGGCCCCCTGGCCTTCATCTTTTGCAGGTATTTTTCTTATATTCTGAAAAGTGGCTCCATGATGTTTCATGTCATTCTGAGAATGTTTGTTTTTGCATATAAATAACACCGTGGTAATTCTGCTGAAAACAGCGTCAGTCCGGGTTAGTTCCATTCAAATCATGCAAGTTAGAGTCCAAAACAAGGGAAAAGTGTTTGGAAAAGTAGATACGACGGAGACGTATCAACTCCCCAAACTTAAACCTTTGCTTGTCCACAAGCAATTCAGTTGATAAACTGAAAGTGATAAAGAAAAACTTTTGCAAACTCTGTTTGCTCTTGTTGTTGCAAATATGTAAAGCCAGCATTCAAGTTTTCAGCAAAGATTATAACTAACCACATTCGCAATAACGCATAGGTCTCAAGTTTACTCATATCAATAGCATAATCAACTAGCGAGCCATAATAATAAATCTCGGATGACAACACTTCTCAAAAAATCATAATATGATATAACAAGATGGTATCTCGCTAGCCCTTTCTGAGACCGCTAAACATAAATGCAGAGCACCTTTAAAGACCAAGGACTGACTAGACATTGTAATTCATGGTAAAAGAGATCCAGTGAAGTCATACTCAACGTAAACTAACAGTAATGAATGCAAATGACAGCGGTGCTCTCCAACTGGTGCTTTTTAATAAGAGGATGATGACTCAGCATAAAAGTAAATAGATAGGCCCTTCGCAGAGGGAAGCAGGGATTTGTAGAGGTGCCAGAGCTCGGTTTTGAAACAGAGGTGAATAATATTTTGAGCTGTATACTTTCATTGTCAACATAACAACCAAGAGATGGCGATATCTTCCATGCTACACACATTATAGGCGGTTCCCAAACAGAATGGTAAAGTTTATACTCCCCCTTCCACCAACAAGCATCAATCCATGGCTTGCTCGAAACAACGAGTGCCGCCAACTAACAAGAGTCCCAGGGGAGTTTTGTTTGCAATTATTTTTATTTAGTTTGCATAAAGCATGGGATTGGGCATCCCGGTGACCAGCCATTTATCTCGTGAGTGAGGAGCGGAGTCCACTCCTCTTGAGAATAACCCGCCTAACATGGAAGATACAGACAGCCCTAGTTGATACATGAGCTATTCGAGCATACAAAACAGGATATTTATTTGAAAGTTTAGAGTTTGGCACATACAAATTTACTTGGAACGGCAGGTAGATACTGTATATAGGTAGGTATAGTGGACTCATGTGGAATAACTTTGGGGTTTAAGGAGTTTGGATGCACAAGCAGTATTCCCGCTTAGTACAGGTGAAGGCTAGCAAAAGACTGGGGAGCGACCAGCTAGAGAACGACAACAGTCATGAACATGCATTAAAATTAATCAACATCGAATGCAAGCATGAGTAGTATATAATCCACCATGAACATAAATATCATGAAGGCTATGTTGATTTTGTTTCAACTACATGCGTGAACATGCGCCAAGTCAAGTCACTTAAATCATTCAGAGGAGGATACCACCCTATCATACCACATCATAACTATCTCAATAGCATGTTGGCGCGCAAGGTAAACCATTATAACTCATAGCTAATCAAGCATGGCATAATAAACTATGATCTCTAGTTGTCATTGCAAACATGTTTATTCATAATAGGCTGAATCAGGAACGATGAACTAATCATATTTACAAAAACAAAAGAGGTTGAGTTCATACCAGCTTTTCTCATCTCAACCAGTCCATCATATAACATCATAATTGCCTTTCACTTGCACGATCGAATGATGTGAATAATAATAATAGTGCACGTGCATTGGACTAAGCTGGAATCTGCAAGCATTCAATAAACAAGAGAAGACAAGGCAATATGGGCTCTTTTGTCAGGTAAACAATAATGCATATAAGAGCCACTTCAACAATTTAATTATGGTCTTCTCCTATCGACCCCCAAAGAAAAGAAAACAAATAAAACTATTTACACGGGAAAGCTCCCAACAAGTAAAAGAAGAACATGAAATCTATTTGGGTTTTCTTTTTAATTACTACTATAAGCATGGAAAGTAAATTAATTAAAAGCTACAACTAATTTTTTTTGGTTTTTCTTAAGGTTTATTAAACACACAAGAAGAAAGCATAAAAAGGAAAATAACCTAGCATGGATGATACAATAAAAAAGTATGAGCACCGACATCTAGCAATGAGTGTGTGAACATAAATGTAATGTCGGTGGGAAATACATGCTCCCCCAAGCTTAGGCTTTTGGCCTAAGTTGGTCTCTGGCCACGGCTAGCCTGGCAGATATCCATAATAGTAGCTGGGGTCGTACTGTGATGCAGCAGCTATCGCCTGCTGAGCTGCAGCGTGGCGACGAGCGGCCTCCTCTCTCCTCTCGTACTCATCTGCCTCCTCTCTGGTAATAGTATATCCTCCTCTTGCCTGATAATCAAAGAAGGCAGGAGTAGGGAGAGTAATACATATAGCACAGCGTCTGTCAAAGATTAGTCGATACTGGAGAGGTGATTCGTTCTTCTCGAGAAACTGGTGGTGAACCATAGAATTAAAATCTAGATAAGCAGGAGGTAATTCAATATCATCTTCGCGTATGGCTACACCAAGAAAATTAGCTATGCGGGTTGCATAAATTCCACCAAAGAAATCTCCATTAAGTCTATTAAGATGCAACCTACGTGCAACAATGGCTCCCAAATTATAAGATTTGTCTCCTAACACAGCACTCCTAAGAATACTGAGATCGGGGACACACATGTGACATGCCTCATCTTTACCATTAATGCATCTACCTATAAAGAGAGAAAAATAATGCATAGCTGGAAAGTGAATGCTCCCTATGGTAGCTTGTGTAATATCACTAGATTCTCCCACAGTTATGCTAGCAAGAAAATCTCTAAATTCAGATTTGCGAGGATCCCTTATACTACCCCATTGTGGAAGTTTGCAAGCAGTGGTAAAATCCTCTAAGTCCATAGTGTAAGATTTATCATAAAGATCAAACAGGACAGTTGGAGAATTACGTGAAGTTGAAAATTCAAACCTCCTCACAAAGGTACTGGTGAGGTTGTGATACTGGTTGCACTTCTCTTCCTCGAAGCTCACAAGCTCAGCGTTACGCAAATATGCGTTGAATTCTTCCTTAATTCCCGCTCGATCCATAAAGTTCTCAGAGGGCCATTCACAAGGACGCACTGGAGTATCTCTTGGTGGCTCGTCATCAGCATCACACATTGCAAGCCTGGGTCCTTGCTTCCTTGAAGAACCACCTTGGAACATTTTCCTAAGCATATTTCTTCCTTTGAAAAATTCTGAAATTTTTTAGTAACTTCAAAATAAAAGTAAACTAAACTCAATAATATTGATAGCAACTACTCCTACAAGTGCCTAGGGCCTATATCATGCATCAAAACTACTCTTGACCAAATAAATTTGACATGCAAGCTCAAGAACAAGGTCACCTAAGCAGCAAAAATTTGCAATGAATAAAGCACTAGAACAAAATCTAATTGGACCAATGGAGGAGCCACATACCAAGGAACAATCTCCCCAAGTAGTTTTGTGAGGGTGCTTTGAGCAAGGAGATCGAAAATGGCAGCAAAGTGAGCTAGAACTCGTGCTTGAGCTGGATATTCGTGTTTGTGGGAGAAAGATGAAGTGTGTGGGTGCAGCAATAAATGGAGGAGGGCCACCGTGGGCCCAAGAGGCAGGGGGCGCGCCCTCCACCCTCGTGGGCAGGTGGTTGACCCCCCTGATGTGTTCTCAGTGCCAAATATTTGAGAATATTCTAGAAAAAAATCATATTTAAATTTCAGGGCATTTGGAGAACTTTTATTTTCGAGGTATTTTTATATTGCACGGATAATCAGATAACAGACAGAAAAATATTTATTTTTATTTTATTTAATATAAATAACAGAAAGTAAAAGTGGTGTACAGAAGGTTGTGCCTTCTAGTTTCATCCATCTCATGATCATCAAAAGGAATCCACTAACAAGGTTGATCAAGTCTTGTTAACGAACTCATTCCGAATAACATGCAACTGGAGAAATTTCGAATAACACTATGTTACCTCAACGGGGATATGCACATCCCCAATAATAAGAATATCATATTTCTTCTTGATAGTAGGATGAGGAAATTCAAAACCTCCAAATATAATCAATGGAATTTTTCCAATAGAGTTGATACTATGAACTTGAGGTTGTTTCCTCGGAAAGTGTACCGTATGCTCATTACCATTAACATGAAAAGTGACATTGCCTTTAGTACAATCAATAACAGCCCCTACAGTATTGAAAAAAGGTCTTCCAAGAATAATAGACATACTATCATCCTAGGGAATATCAAGAATAACAAAGTCCATTAAACTAGTAACGTTTGCAACTACAACAGGCACATCCTCACAAATACCAACAGGTATAGCAGTTGATTTATCAGCCATTTGCAAAGGTATTTCAGTAGGTGTCAACGTATTCAAATCAAGTCTACGATATAAAGAGAGAGGCATAACACTAACACCGGCTCCAAGATCACATAAAGCAGTCTTAACATAGTTTCTTTTAATAGAGCATGGTATAGTGGGTACTCCTGGATCTACAAGTTTCTTTGGTATTCCACCCTTAAAAGTATAATTAGCAAGCATGGTGGAAATTTCAGCTTCCAGTATCTTTCTTTTATTTGTAAAAATATCTTTCATGTACTTAGCATAAGGATTGGTTTTGAGCATATCAGTTAATCACATACGCAAAAAGATAGGTCTAATCATTTCAGCAAAGCGCTCAGAATCCTCATCATCCTTTTTCTTGGATGGTTTGGGAGGAAAAGGCATGGGTTTCAGAACCCAAGGCTCTCTTTCTTTACCATGTTTCCTAGCAACAAAATCTTTCTTATCATAACGTTGATTCTTTGATTGTGGGTTATCAAGGTCAACAGCAGGTTCAATTTCTATATCATTATCATTACTAGGTTGAGCATCATCATGAACATTATTATTAACATTATCACTAGTTTCAGGTTCATTACCAGATTTAGTTTCAGCATCAGAAATAGAAATATCATTTGGATTCTCATGTGTTTCAACAATAGGATCACTAGAAGCATGCAAAGTCCTATCATTTTTCTTTTTCTTCCTTTTAGAAGGACTAGGTGCATCTAAATTATTTCTCTGAGGGTGGCCTTTAGGATACAAAGGTTCCTGAGTCATTCTACCAGTTCTAGCAGCCATTCTAACAGCATTATCATTATCTTTACTATTCAATTCATTGAGGAAATCATTTTGAGTTTTAAGTACTTGTTCTACTTGAGTGGTAACCATAGAAGCATGTTTACTAATAAGTTTAAGTTCACCTTTAACATTAGCCATATAATCACCCAAGTGTTCAAGCATATTTGAATTGTATTTCAATTGTCTACCAAAATAAGCATTAAAGTCTTCTTGCTTAGCCATAAATTTATCAAACTCATCTAAGCATGGGCTAGCAAATTTAGTAAATGGGATTTCAGCTTTATCATATCTATAGAGAGAATTTACCTTTACTACCTGTGTCGGGTTATCAAGACCATGAGTTTCTTCAATAGGTAATGGATGAAGATGATATGTTTCTTCAATAGGCGGTAACTTAAGACCATGTATTTCTTCAATAGGAGGTAAATTCTTAACATCTTCAGCTTTAATACCTTTTTCTTTCATACATTTCTTTGCCTCTTGCATATCTTCAACTGAGAAATAGAATACCTCTCTTCTTCGGAGTTGGTTTAGGAATAGGCTCCGGAGGTGTCCAATTATTTTCATTTGTGAAGATATTATTCAATATAATTTCAGCTTCACCCGGTGTTCTTTCCCTGAAAACAGAACCAACATAACTATCCAGGTAATCTCTGGAGGCATCGGTTAGTCCATTATAAAAGATATCAAGTATTTCATTTTTCTTAAGAGGATGATCAGGCAAAGCATTAAGTAATTGGACCTCCTCCAAACTTGTGGGAGACTCTCTTCTTCAATTTGCACAAAATTATATATATCCCTTAAAGCAGCTTATTTCTTATGAGTAGGGAAATATTTAGCAGAGAAGTATTAAATCATATCCAGGGGACTACGCACACAACCAGGATAAAGAGAACAAAACCATATCTTAGCATCACCTTTTAATGAGAACAGAAATATTTTAAGGATATAAAAGTAACGAGTTCTCTCATCTCTAGTGAACAGGGTGGCTATATCATTCAATTTAGTAAGATGGGCCACAACAGTTTCAGATTCATAACCATGAAAAGGATCAGATTCAACCAAAGTAATTATATCAGGATCAACAGAGAATTCATAATCCTTATCAGTAACAAAGGTAGGTGAAGTAGCAAAAGCAGGGTCAGGTTTCATTCTAGCATTTAGAGATTGCTTACTCCATTTAGCTAATAACCTGTTGAGTTCATTTCTATTTTTGCAAGCTAAAATAGCTAAAGAAGCTTCTTGATCAAAAACATAACCCTTAGGAATAACAAGTGATTCTTCATCATCACTTTCATCAGTATCATTAGATTCAATATTTTCAATCTCTCTAGTCCTGGCAAGTTGTTCATCAAAAAAATCACTAAGTGGCATAGTAGTATCAGGCATAGAGGTAGTTTCATCATAAGCATCATGCATAGCAAAAATGGCATCATCAATAACATGCGACATATCAGAATGAATAGCAGAAGCTGGTGTAGGTGTCGCAAGCTCACTCAAAACAGAAGGTGAATCAAGTGCAGAGCTAGATGGCAGTTCCTTACCTCCCCTCGTAGTTGAGGGATAGATCTTGGTTTTTGGATCTCTCAAGTTCTTCATAATGATAAGCAGATATATATCCCAAGTGACTCAAAGAATAGAGCTATGCTCCTCGGCAACGGCACCAGAAAATAGTCTTGATAACCCACAAGTATAGGGGATCGCAACAGTTTTCGAGGGTAGAGTATTCAACCCAAATTTATTGATTCGACACAAGGGGTGCCAAAGAATATTCTCAAGTATTAGCATCTGAGTTGTCAATTCAACCACACCTGGAAACGTAATATCTGCAGAAAAGTGTTTACTAGCAAAGTAATATGATAGTAGTGGTAAGGGTAGCAAAAAGATAACAGTAGTAAAAGTAATGTTTTTGGTATTTTGTAGTGATGATAGCAATAGCAACAGAAAAGTAAATAAGCGAAGAACAATATATGAAAACCTCATAGGCAATGGATCGGTGATGGAGAATTATGCCGGATGCAGTTCATCATGTAACAGTCATAACCTAGCGTGACACAGAACTAGCTCCAGTTCATTGATATAATGTAGGCATGTATTCCGAATATAGTCATACGTGCTTATGGAAAAGAACTTGCATGACATGTTTTGTCCTACCCTCCCGTGGCAGTGTGTTCCTTACAGAAACTAAGGGATATTAAGGCCTACTTTTAATAGAGAACCAGAACAAAGCATTAACACATAGTGAATACATGAACTCCTCAAACTACGGTCATCACCGGTAAGTATCCCGATTATTGTCACCTCGGGGTTAACGGATCATAACACATAATGGGTGACTATAGACTTGCAAGATAGGATCAAGAACACTCATATATTAATGAAAACATAATAGGTTCAGATCTGAAATCATGGCACTCGGGCCCTAGTGACAAGCATTAAGCATAGCAAAGTCATAGCAACATCAATCTCAGAACATAGTGGACACTAGGGATCAAACCCTAACAAAACCAACTCGATTACATGATAGATCCCATCCAACCCATCACCGTCCAGCAAGCCTACGATGGAATTACTCACGCACGGCGGTGAGCATCATGAAATTGGTGATGGAGGATGGTTGATGATGACGATGGCGACGGATTCCCCTCTCCGGAGCCCCGACCGGACTCCGGATCATCCCTCCCAAGAGGTTTTAGGGCTTGGCGGCGGCTCCGTATTGTAAAACGCGATGATTTCTTCTATCTGATTTTTTTCTCCCCGAAACTCAATATATGGAGTTGGAGTTGGAGTTGGAGAGGCAACACGGGGCCCACGAGGTAAGGGTGCGCACCCTCGGGGGGCAGGCGCGCCCCCACCCTCGTGGAGAGGTGGTGGGCCCCTTGGCCTTCATCTTTTGCAGGTATTTTTCTTCTTTTTTGAAAAGTGGCTCCGTGAAGTTTCAGGTCATTCCAAGAACGTTTGTTTCTGTACATAAATAACACCATGGTAATTCTGCTGAAAACATCGTCAGTCCGGGTTAGTTCTGTTCAAATCATGCAAGTTAGAGTCCAAAACAAGGGCAAAAGTGTTTGGAAAAGTAGATACAACGGAGACGTATCAAAGGGCTCGCCGACGGCTTGCCCGAAAAAGGACCTACCTCCGTGCAGTGCCTTGCTCTATCTGGTGCGGGAGAGGCCCTAGCTCTGCACTCCTCCGTGCAGCCCCCAGTGCACTTCTCCCACCTGGAGCGGAGCCATCGCCCTGGGGTCTCTGGCCGCTGCTGTGGCTTGGTTCACCAGCGGTCCATGGTTAGCATAAGCATGGATGCTGCTGAGATATCAGTTGTACCCAGCCGCTATTGTCATTGATGGGGTCGGTGAAGCTTCCGGGTGGCTTGTGGAAAACCTCAGCCTCCTGCATCCCCGCTACCCAGCCTGGCCCAGGAACGGGCTAGGGCCTTCCCCCGTCGGGTACATCAGGTCCATCATGGGGGCACGTAGGCATCTGAAGTTGCCATGCCAACGCCATCGCCTGGGTGCCCTATGTCGCGGGCCATCAGGCCTTGCGCTAGGCCCTGATGACTACGGGGCGGCGTCCGGGCGTGGCCTCAGGAGGGACCGCCGAGCTTGCCTCGCCTGGGGGCGGCACAGTCGTGGTAGGACGGGTGGTGCTGCGGGCTCCATTGACGATGTCGATTCCCCGGGGCGCTCCATGGGGTCCGTGGGCATGGCAGGGTCCGGCGCGCGCCCCTGCCACAATTTGCAGCGTGGGCAGGGTGCAGAAGGGTGTTGTGTCCCTGCAGGCGGCATCAAGCAGCTCTGCGACACCTCCAGCAAGGCATCACGGCCGCCCTTCGGTAACCTGCAACGCAATAGCTCTCGTGCCACAATGAGCGCGGCTGGCATGTTCACCTGCTCCAGGCGAGTGTGTGGCACCATTGCCGTGGCATAGCTCAAAGATCGTGTGGTGGCGCGCGCATGTCACGACGCGAGGGAGGACGGCGACGGCCCACGCCGCCTGCGTCCGACGGCGTTGGGCGGCATGCGGGCCGCCAGGAGCGCGGAGTGGAGATCTTCTTGGGCGGACGACACTGCCTGGGCAGGCCAGGCATCCCAGTGCTCAATATAAACCCTCGGATTGTCGGCCATGGGGATGATGGGACGGCGGTGGATCGGGTGGAAGAGGAGAGGCTCCGACGCACCCCTACCTAGCGCGCCAAATGTCAGATTTCGGGTTCTACAGACCCTCGAGAGGTTTGAACTCTGGGGTGCGTGCGAAGAACTCGTCCTCCCTAGTCTGCTTGCTCGCTAATCTCACGGCCTAGCTCGACGAACCAAATGGACAAGAGACACAGCAGTTTACCCAGGTTCGGGCCACCTTGCGGTGTAAAACCCTACTCCTGCTTTGTGGTGGATTGGCCTCGGGGGGCTGAGGATGAACTAGTACAGTGGGAGCACAACTTCGGGGGGAGGAGTGTTCTTGTGCTCGATGAGCTGATGGGTGTGAGGATGATCTGAATGAGCCGTCCCCTACCACTGTGGTGGTGCTGCTCTCTTTATAGGGGCCTTTACTACTACAAAAAGGGCTATAGCTAATATGGACATTAATGGCGCGCCATGTATGTGGTGCGCCACTGCTATATAGCAGTGGCGCACCAGATACAGGTACGCCATTATTGACATATTACTAATGGCGCACCTGGTGTGTGGTGCGCCATTACTAGTTTTGAAAAAAAATAAGAAAAATTGTTAGAAGTGGCGCACCAGGGGATAGTGCGCCATTACTAGTTGACATATTAATGGCGCACATGTACAAAGTGCGACATTACTATGTCTATGACTGGGTCAAACCTTGGTCAAACTTAGTAATGGCGCACTTTGCATAGGTGCGCCATTACTATGTCAAACTTAGTAATGGCGCACCTACACAAAGTGTGCCATTACTAACTTGGACCAAGGTTTGACCAAGTCATACACATAGTAATGACGCACTTTGTGATGGTGCGCCATTACTAACTTTCTTTGCACCCCCCCCGGGTGGACCGCCTTTTCTGTTTAAGAAAAAATTAAAAGAAAATGATGGAAATGTCAAAAAATAAAAGAAAATAAGTTTCCCATGTGATATGTGGTCTAGTTGTTGGGAAAATTTACAAATATGAATTTCGACTTTATTTGCAAAATCTCTCTGGAATTTAGTAAAATGGGCATAACTTTTGCATACGAACTCGGATTAAAAAGTTTTTTATATGAAAAATCATCTACTCGAAAAGTTACATCCGAATTCAATCGGGGGAACCCCGTTGAAGATTTTCAGAATCCCCCAAAAGCTAACAGAACGAAAGATACGAGGCTTCTAAGATCTAGAGGTGGGAAAAATGAAAAAAATCAAACTTAGTAATGGCGCACCATTTGCTAGGTGCGCCACTAGTAACAGAAAAAAAATTGGTTTCGATTTTTTTTGGAAAAAAATGTTCAAAATATGATACGTAATATGACCAGGAAGTTTGAAATATTTTTTCAAAAATTCATCACTCATGAACATGAACAACGTCATAGACATCAACAAGGTTTAATAGGATTGATATGATAGATATATCAACAAGTGCCTGTTAAGTGAGCTTGTGCTGGGGTTGGATAGAACAGTGAAGTTAAGCGTGCTCGGGCTGGAGTAGTGTGAGGATGGGTGACCTTCCGAGAAGTTTGACCACGGAGTGCGATTTGACTTGAGATTAAGCATATTGACCTGAGATTAAGCTATAGTGACTCGAGATTAAGAAAAAACGAAAAAAATTGAAAAAAAATTTGAAAATTTTTTTCTGAATTTTTTTTTGAAAAAATTGTTAGTAATGGAGCACCAGATATGTGGTGTGCCATTACTAAGTCAGATCGTAATGGTGCACTATGTGGTGCGCCACTATTATCTGGTATAGTAATGGCGCACCAGGGGTGCGCCATTAGTACTTGTTACTAGTGGCGTGAGGATAGTGGCGCGCCTATAGTGCGCCATTAATGGCCAAAATAGGTGCGCCACTAACAGGCCTTTTCCTAGTAGTGCTTGGTCCTCTTCCCAAATTTAGGTGGGAAGGGAGAAAACTAGTACATGCTATCCTGACTAAAGTGATCTTCGCCTGCAAAAGCCTATGGTGGTGATACCGCAGTGGGATCGGCGATGACCTGTAACATCCCAAATTTTCAATTTGGAATGTTATACATTAGATCATCATGCATATCATATTTTATTTTGCATTTTAGTTGATCCTAGAAATTCTATGCAACTCAATGACCCACGGAGAGAGTTGGTGATTTCGTTATTTTCATATTTGAGTTTTCTCAAATTTTGAGAATAGGATCATTTGATTTTATTTATTTTATCATCAATTATTTCTACTACAAAAATATGAGAGAGGGAATAAAATGACTTTCCCATAATAAAGAAATATTGAGGATTTAATAAAAAATCAAATAAGATTTTATTTCGGAGTTTTTCGGTGTTTTATTTGAATTTAGGAAAAATGTGCGTTTTTCAAAATTTCATTTAGGGCCCAAATAAATGTTCACCTTGTGCGGCTTGATTTTGGAAGCCCGTGAAAATTTATTTCGGAATTTTTGGAGTCCGTTTAGTATTTCTTTTTATTTTTCTTCCAAGAGGAATAATTAAAAAAAACGAACCGACTTCGGGCCGTACCCGAGCGGGACACCGCCCGGGGGCAGCCTTTAAATAGCGCCGCCCCGAGCCGCCCCAGCCCATCAGCCCCGCCTCGATCCGCGCGCACCACCGGAGAGGTCGCCGACTATCCTGCCGCCCGAGGTTCGTCGGGCCTCGTTTTCCGTGCCGAAAAAAAGAGAGAGAAAAAATTCTGCGTTCGTCGTTTTTCTTTTTCTCGGATTAAATCCGCGATTTTTCTGATCGCGATTCCTGATCCGATTTTTGTTTTAGTTTAACTTTTCGCTCGTTTATCGGAATCAGGCGATTCAAGCGCCTAGGGATTCGTCTCGAAACCCTTTATCCGTTTTACCAACTTAAACAAGTTTTTGCTACTGTAAAATTTTCCCTAGATCCAGATTACTAGAATGAAGTTTTTTTTTCACAGTTTGATTTTCGTTGCTTTGTTCGATTTGATTCTTTTTGCCAACCGGAGTTCTTAAGTTGAACCTTCTGGTTAGATCTCTTATTTGAGTTTTACCTGTGCATTAGATGAGTACTTATTGTATGCTTGTTTGTTTGTCTGCGAGAGAATACCCGGAGTGCGCCGCCTGTTACTTCGAATCGTTAGGTTTCGCGGATCATCAGCAAGGCAAGTAACACTTTGATCATAACTTTTCTACTACCCAGTTTTATTTCATTAGATTAATCCTCACACATTGCATGATTAGGTTCTAATTAAATTGTGGGATGGGAAGTAGATGAGGTAGTACCTATTACATGTTATTATCAAACCTTTGGGAGTTACTTCTACGTTTGCTATTTATGCCATGCTATGCTAGTAGACGTGGATTGGGTGAGTGATATCCATGACAGATGTGAGATTGTTAATTAATGGTTTATCTAAGGTGCCAACTTAAACACACATCTGGGTGGATTGAGGCACCTAGGTATTCCAGGACTTGCCTGTTTTCTTTTGGACCACCACCCAGGCTCAAAGGGATCATGAGACTATTCATACTAGAAACATCCGTGTGCAGCCACAAGCTATTATGGGCTCTAGCATAGTTGAGTAAGTCGTGCGAACTCTTACAGTGGAAGACTAGCAGATGTAGGGGATGTAGGTGGTACGGTCTACCCGATCATAAGGTGCTAGCGCTTTTGAAAGACTATGTCTCCGTCATCCGTTTCTCAAAAACAGTGTAGTGCGAGAAACCAAACGGAGGCGATCGAGTCTTGTGGGGAAAAGTGCGCAAACCTCTGCAGAGTGTATAAACTAATCATGGTTAGCCGTGTCCCCGGTTATGGACATCTTGAGTATCTAGTACTTGGATTATCATGTGAATCTCAACATGTTACTCTAAATTAATTTTGTTGGGTTATATTTAATGATGATACTTAATTGGGATTGAGAATGCTGTCAACCATTCTCAATGTTTAACAACTACCATGATAGTAATTAAATTTTATTCCTTTGAAGTAGGGAAAAATTGTCTTTACGCAAAACTATAACCATAGAGCTTTCCACCAGCCAAATATGCATATAGTATAGCTGTTTCGTTCCATTACTCTCTATGTGTTACCTTGCCAGCATATTCCATGTGCTGACCCATTTTCGGGCTACAACGTTAATGTTGCAGACTTTTCAGACGATGATTAAGGAGTTTTTAGGTCGTGGTTATATACTCAATGATGCCGTTGGAGTTGATGGACTCACTTATCTTCCAAGCCTTCCGCTGTTATCGTTATTAGATGGCCTTAAGTCATACTTATTGTAATAAGTTCTCTTTTGAGACACTCGATGTAATAAGTGTGTGATTGCTACTCTGTTATAAATCCTCCGAGTACTGTGTGGTGTCAGCATTACTGATCCAGGGATGACACCGGAGCACAGAGATCAGACTGTTTGAGGTCTGGTCGCCACAGAGATGGTATCAGAGCACACGCTGACTGTAGGACACGACCAGTAAGCTAAAGACCTAGGTCACTATTCACTCTCTTCTCTTCTGACCTCTCATCTTTTCTACTCTTTAGGATGGTGGATGCAAGGAACAAGTTCACACAACCGGATGAAGATACACCCTTTGGACGCCACTTGAAGGAAGTCACTAGATACCTGAATATAGGAGTACCAAGCTTCACGGGAACCTACAACGCCACTTTACCTGAAGAAGAGCGCTGGATGATTCAAGTTCAAGTTCCAGGAAGGACGTTCATGCCAGTCACTGAGCCCATAGAGTTTTCTTTTGATGCACCAACTTGGAGTCTAGGAAAGAGCATGGCAGCTCACATCGCCATGGGACGCATTGGAGAAGTCTACCGCAAGGATCTCAAGGATACTATCTACCAGATTTGTGGGCGCCGAGATGAACACTAGGAGATGATCAGCACCAGGAAGGATAGATCAATCGCAGCTTTTATCCAGGAGCTAAATCAACACATTCGATGACAGGAGAACCAGATGTGCGCCGACATGATAGATCTGAAGAAGGCAAAGACTAGAATCAAGGAACTGGAGGAAGAACTCAAGGCTACACGTGAAGATTATGAAGAAGAAATTGAAGTATTGGTGGAGAAGAATGACGACCTGATCAAGAAGATTGGAATATTTATGGGAGGCCCTATGCCAGTAGATGAAGACAAAGAACCCCAGGAAATTAGCCCGGAAGACTACATCATCATCGACGGCACCGACTCGGAAGCAGATAGTAGCGATGATGACTATGTTGATGAAACTGGAGCTGATATCATGGAGTCTGCAACCGAAGAATATTTCTAGTAGACCACCTCATCAGTAGTAGTAGTCCACCATGTAAATATAGTAGTCCGAGCACTTTTGCGATAGATAGATCGATTGTATGCCCTTGTTTGATTGATTGAAGTGAATTGTTTGCTTTTGCCTCATGTGCATATGGGTAGTGTTTTCTCTTTAGACCCCCTCTATTCTTATATCTCATCTTTTATAAACCCTCAGATGCCTCCGGGACGTGACCCCGGATTTGCCTTTCCACCGGAGCTCACCCAGTTGATCCAGCAGCAGAACACATTGATGCAGTTACTAGTCCAGAATCAGAATCAGGGGAACAACAACAACAACCCACCACCACCACCACCTGTTGACCACTTAGCCCATTTTCTTAGGCTGAATCCACCGGTGTTTTCCAGTAGCACCGAGCCGATAGTAGCAGATGATTGGCTCCGTAAGACGGCTAGGGAGTTGACCACAGCAGGATGTACGGATGCGGAGAAGGTGAAGTTTGCCGCACATCAGCTAGAAGGACCAGCAACATCATGGTGGGAGAATTTCACAGCCACTTTCTGAGTTGACACTGTCACATGGGACCAGTTTCAGCAGGCTTTTCGTATTGCACATGTTTCAGCAGGAGCTATGGCCATGAAGAAGTGTGAGTTTCGCAACTTGCGCCAAGGAGGAAGGACAGTTGGCCAGTATGTGGAGGAATTTAGTAAGCTAGCATGTTATGCCCCAGATGACGTCGCTACGGATGCAGCTAAGCAGGAGAAGTTTCTGGAAGGACTGAATGATGAGTTGAGCATGCAGTTGATGGTAGCCACCTTCAACAACTACCAGGAGTTGGTAGATCGTGCTCTTATGATTGAAGGGAAGCAGCAGCAAATTGAGAATCGCAAGAGGAAGTATGGACAAGGAAAGTACAATTCAGGAGCTCAGCAGAAGCCACGTTTTACCCCTAGACCAGGAGGACATTTTCAGCATACCCATGGAGGAGGTAGCACGCACAATCACAATGGCACCAAGAATGGAAATGGCAATGGAGGAAGCAACGGCCAGAACCGCACCAACCCCTCAACCCCAGCCAAGAAGGACCTAAGCCAAGTCACTTGCTTTAAGTGTTCGAAGACAGGATATTATGCCAATGAATGTCCTGAATTACAAAATGGAAATAGCAATGGAAGTTCTGGGAAGAAGCCGAACCCTTTCAACAGGGGACAGGTGAACCACGTTAGCGTGGAGGAGGTTGAAGCTCAGCCCGATGTAGTAATAGGTAAGTTTTTGGTTAAGTCATTTACTGCACTCGTTCTTTTTGATACTGGAGCATCGCATTCATACATCTCAAGGGGATTTGTGGATAAATATAACGTACCAACCCAAGCCCTTAGGTCAACCATGTTAGTAACCTCGCCCGGAGCAGAGTATGTGGCTAGTCTATGGTGTGATCGGTTACCATTAAGGATTGGTAACTATGTTTTTCCCTCAGACCTAGTAGTATTGGAATCTCAAGGATTGGATGTGATATTAGGTATGGATTAGTTATGAAAGTATGAAGGGAATATAGAATGTGCTAGTAAGTCAATTTTTCTTACCACCCCAGAAGGGAGAAGGATCAAGTATGTATCCCGGCATGTGCCAAAGAGGACTCAAGTAAATTGCCTAACAGGAGTTGTGCAGGAGGAAGTACCAATGGTAAGGGATTTCCCTGAAGTATTTCCAGAAGAGTTGCCAGGCATGCCACCGGATAGAGATATTGAGTTTTTGATTGAGCTATTGCCAGGCACAGGTCCAATATCAAAGAGACCATATAGGATGCCAGCAAAGGATTTGGTGCAAATTAAGAAGCAGATTAAGGAGTTACTGAATAAGGGATATATTCACCCAAGTTCTTCGCCTTGGGGATCGCCAGTACTTCTAGTGGAGAAAAAGGATGGATTGTTAAGGATGGTTGTTGATTATCGAGGATTGAATGAAGTAACGATCAAGAACAAGTACCCACTACCAATGATCAATGATCTGTTTGATCGATTGCAAGGAGCTAAGGTATTTTCCAAGATCGATCTGCAATCAGGATACCACCAGTTGAAGATTCGAGAACAGGATATTCCGAAGACAGCTTTTACCACCAGGTATGGGTTGTATGAGTATACCGTTATGTCATTTGGTCTGACTAACGCACCTGCCTATTTTATGAACATGATGAACAAAGTGTTTATGGAGTTTTTGGATAAGTTCATCGTAGTGTTCATTGATGATATCCTGGTTTATTCAAAGAATGAAGAGGAACATAAGGAGCATTTGCGTTTGGTACTTGGAAAGCTCAGAGAACATCAATTATATGCCAAGTTCAGCAAATGTGAGTTTTGGTTGAAGGAAGTAGGATTCCTCGGACATGTTATATCTGGAGAAGGTATAGCAGTAGATCCCGCTAAAGTTGAAACCATGACCAAGTGGGAAGCCCCAACAACAGTTGGAGAGATCCGGAGTTTTCTTTGACTCGCAAGATACTACCGGAGATTTATTGAGAATTTCTCAAAGATTGCGAAGCCTATGACGGAGTTGTTGAAGAAAGATACCAAGTTCATATGGACAGAGGAGTGTGAGGCTAGTTTCCAGGAGTTGAAGAAATGTTTGGTTACCTCACCAGTGTTGATTTTGCCAGACCAGACCAAAGATTATGAGGTGTATTGTGACGCTTCACGTCGAGGACTTGGAAGTGCTTATGCAGGAAGGGAGAGTTGTTTCATATGCCTCAAGACAACTGAAGCCTCATGAGTTGAATTATGCCACACATGATTTGGAGTTAGCAGCCGTAGTGCATGCTTTGAAGACATGGAGACATTTCCTCATTGGAAATCATTATGAGGTGTACATGGATCATAAGAGTTTGAAGTACATTTTCACACAGAAGGAGTTAAATCTTAGACAAAGGATATGGTTGGAGCTTATCAAGGATTATGATATGAAATTGCATTATCACCCCGGAAAGGCTAATGTAGTAGCTGACGCATTAAGCCGCAAGAGCCATGTCAATACATTAATGACGGGAGGAATACCAAGGGAGTTAGCCGAAAATCTTCGTGAACTATGTTTGGAAATAGTTTCGAGAGGTTATGTAGCAGCAATGGAGATTCAGTCAACCGTGATGGATAAAATCAGGGAAGCTCAGAAAGCTGACAAAGAGATTGCCGCTATAAAGGAGAAACTGAGCAAAGGAAAAGCTAAAGGATTTCGTGAGGATGAGCATGACACCTTATGGTTTGAAGACCGTGTTTATGTGCCCAATGACCCGGAGATCAGGAAGTTGATTTTGCAAGAGGCACACGACTCACCGTACTCAATTCACCCAGGAAATACCAAGATGTATCTGGATTTGAAGGATATTTTCTGGTGGTCCGGAATGAAGAAGGATATTGCGGAGTATGTAGCAGTTTGTGATGTATGTCAGAGAGTAAAGGCAGAGCATCAGAAGCCAGCAGGATTGTTACAACCATTGCCGATACCCGAATGGAAGTGGGATAAGTTAGGCATGCATTTTATCACGGGATTGCCCAGGACTCGTTCAGGCTATGACTTGATTTGGGTTGTAGTTGATCGATTGACGAAGCTAGCTCATTTCATCCCAATAAAGACCACTTATACCAGTGCTAAGTTGGCAAAGATATACATGACCAGGATCATATGTTTGCATGGAGTTCCAAGGAGTATCGTATCAGATAGAGGAACCCAGTTTACCTCAAAGTTCTGGAAGCAGTTGCATGAAACCTTGGGAACCAGGCTAGAATTCAGTACAACTTTTCATCCACAGACAGATGGACAAACCGAGAGAGTCAATCAGATTTTGGAGGATATGCTGAGAGCTTGTGCGCTAGATTACGGATCTAGTTGGGACGATAATTTGCCATATGCAGAGTTCTCTTACAACAACAGTTATCAAACCAGTTTAAAGATGGCCCCTTTCAAAGCTTTGTACGGAAGGAGGTGCAGGACACCGTTGTCATGGGACGAAGTTGGAGACCGCTAGTTGTTTGGACCTGACTTGATTAAGGAGTCTGAACAGAAGGTGAAGCTGATTCGCGATAGGCTCAAGGTAGCCCAGTCCAGACAGAAAAGTTATGCAGATTCTAAACGCAAGGAGACAGTTTACGAAGTCGGAGACAGAGCTTATCTTCGAGTATCTCCACTTCGGGGAACAAAGTGTTTTGGAGTTAAAGGGAAGTTAGCACCACGATTTGTAGGACCATATCGAGTTTTGGAGCGTATGGGAGAAGTGGCCTACAAGTTGGAGTTGCCCGAAGGATTGTCAGGAGTACATGATGTGTTCCACGTTTCTCAGTTAAAGAAATGTCACGCGAAGATGGCTGACATACCATTGAGAGATACATTGCCTTTGGAAACTATTCAGTTGGATAACGATTTGACCTACGAGGAGAAACCAGTCAAGATTCTCGAGTTTGCCAACCGAGTTACTCGCAGCAAGGTTATCAAGTTTTGCAAAGTTCAGTGGAGCCACCACACGGAGGATGAAGCCACCTGGGAGCGAGAGGAAGATTTGCTCAAGGACCACCCTCACCTATTTTCTAGCCAACCCGAATCTTGAGGGCGAGATTCATCTTAAGGGGGGTAGGTTTGTAACATCCCAATTTTTCAATTTGGAATGTTATACATTAGATCATCATGCATATCATATTTTATTTTGCATTTTGGTTGATCCTAGAAATTCTACGCAACTCAATGACCCACGGAGAGAGTTGGGGATTTCGTTATTTTCATATTTGAGTTTTCTCAAATTTTGAGAATAGGATCATTTGATTTTATTTATTTTATCATCAATTATTTCTACTACAAAAATATGAGAGAGGGAATAAAATGACTTTCCCAAAATAAAGAAATATTGAGGATTTAATAAAAAAATCAAATAAGATTTTATTTCGGAGTTATTCGGTGTTTTATTTGAATTTAGGAAAAATGTGCGTTTTTCAAAATTTCATTTAGGGCCCAAATAAATGTTCACCTTGTGCGGCTTGATTTTAGAAGCCCGTGAAAATTTAGTTCGGAATTTTTGGAGTCCGTTTAGTATTTCTTTTTATTTTTCTTCCGAGCGGAATAATTAAAACAACGAACCAACTTCGGGCCGTACCCGAGCGGGACACCGCTCGGGGGCAGCCTTTAAATAGCGCCGCCCCGAGCCGCCCCAGCCCATCAGCCCCGCCTCGATCTGCGCGCGCCGCCGGAGCCGCCGCCGCCGACGATCTCGCCGCCCGAGGTTTGTCGCGCCTCGTTTTCCGTGCCGAAAAAAAGCGAGAAAAAAAATCGGCGTTCGTCGTTTTTCTTTTTCTCGGATTAAATCCGCGATTTTTCTGATCGCGATTCCTGATCCGATTTTCGTTTTAGTTTTAACTTTTCGCTCGTTTATCGGAATCAGGCGATTCAAGCGCCTAGGGATTCGTCTCGAAACCCTTTATCCGTTTTACCAACTTAAACAAGTTTTTGCTACTGTAAAATTTGCCCTAGATCCAGATTACTAGAACGAAGTTGGTTTTTTTCGCAGTTTGATTTCCGTTGCTTCGTTCGATTTGATTCTTTTGGCCAACCGGAGTTCTTAAGTCGAACCTTCTGGTTAGATCTCTTATTTGAGTTTTACCTGTGCATTAGATGAGTACTTATTGTATGCTTGTTTGTTTGTCTGCGATAGAATACCCGGAGTGCGCCACCTGTTACTTCGAATTGTTAGGTTTCGCGGATCATCAGCAAGGCAAGTAACACTTTGATCATACCTTTTCTACTACCCAGTTTATTGCATTAGATTAATCCTCACACATTGCATGATTAGGATCTAATTAAATTGTGGGATGGGAAGTAGATGAGGTAGTACCTATTACCTGTTATTATCAAACCTTTGGGAGTTACTTCTACGTTTGCTATTTATGCCATGCTATGCTAGTAGACGTGGATTGGGTGAGTGATATCCATGACAGATGTGAGATTGTTAATTAATGGTTTATCTCAGGTGCCAACTTAAACACACATCTGGGTGGATTGAGGCACCTGGGTATTCCAGGACTTGCCTGTTTTCTTTTGGACCACCACCCAGGCTCAAAGGGATCATGAGACTATTCATACTAGAAACATCCGTGTGCAGCCACAAGCTATTATGGGCTCTAGCATAGTTGACTAAGTCGTGCGAACTCTTACAGTGGTAGACTAGCAGATGTAGGGGATGTAGGTGGTACGGTCTACCCGATCATAAGGTGCTAGCGCTTTTGAAAGACTATGTCTCCGTCATCCGTTTCTCAAAAACAGTGTAGTGCGAGAAACCAAACGGAGGCGATCGAGTCTTGTGGGGAAAAGTGCGCAAACCTCTGCAGAGTGTAATAAACTAATCATGGTTAGCCGTGTCCCCGGTTATGGACATCTTGAGTATCTAGTTCTTGGATTATCATGTGAATCTCAACATGTTACTCTAAATTAATTTTGTTGGGTTATGTTTAATGATGATACTTAATTGGGATTGAGAATGCTGTCAACCATTCTCAATGTTTAACAACTACCATGATAGTAATTAAATTTTATTCCTTTGAAGTAGGGAAAAATTGGCTTTACGCAAAACTGTGACCATAGAGCTTTCCACCAGCCAAATATGCATATAGTATAGCTATTTCATTCCATTACACTCCATGTGTTACCTTGCCAGCATATTCCATGTGCTGACCCGTTTTCGGGCTGCAACGTTAATGTTGCAGACTTTTCAGACGACGATTAAGGAGTTTTTAGGTCGTGGTTATATACTCAGTGATGCCGTTGGAGTTGATGGACTCACTTATCTTCCGAGCCTTCCGCTTTTATCGTTATTAGATGGCCTTAAGCCATACTTATTGTAATAAGTTCTCTTTTGAGACACTCGATGTAATAAGTGTGTGATTGCTACTCTGATATAAATCCTTCGAGTATTGTGTGGTGTTAGCATTACTGATCCAGGGATGACACCGGAGCACAGAGATCAGACTGTTTGAGGTCTGGTCGCTACATGACCTCGGTCGTGCCATCCTGGCGGTCTTGGAGTTTTTCCTCCGGAATGGAAACCTTTGCTTGATTCCTCGAGACTCTGCGCCTTCGCTTGCCTCCTTAGCTTCAAAGAGGAAACTGGTACACTACGCCTGCTGGCGCCCGCCTAGCCTTGGTTGTCATGGCTCACATCATCTGAACCTCGCGAGGTGAACCTTGCATAGAAATCTCCGCTCCTCGGGAGCCAGCCTAGGGAGGCCGCCCCACGTGGAGGTCTTGGTGTCGTCCTCCTCGTGAGGCTTTTCCTCTCAAGAGGGTCATGAGTAGTTGATGTCGAAGCTGGGTCGTACGAGGCCGTCGATGGAGCCACACCATGGGCCGCAGGCAGGCAAGTCTGGGTACCACCATTCCCAGAACGCGGACAGGCTCAAGTGTAAACTCCATGGTGTCTTGAGTTGAGGCTCTAACCTTCGACATTGGATTCCTCTTTGCAGGTGCCTTCTTGGAAAGGCCTGGCTTTGTGGCAGCAATATACTCTTTCTTGAGCACTTTCTTCTTGGAGGTTACTTCCTCTCCAAGCACAAAATTTTCACCTTCAGATTTAGATGTTCTCTTCTTCCTTTGCTCGATAGCTGCCTTAGGCAAATTGCTAGGAGTGCTCCTACACCCCTCATCATAGCTACCAGAGGGACTAGTGCCCTCACCAAGATTGAGCTGCTCTTCAGACTTGTTCTGACTATCACCAGCCTCTCACATAGCTGCAATTGACCCTGTGAATAATTGGGTGTGGGTAGAGTAGATAAGCATCACAAAGTACAACTTATTTTGCAAAAAATTGAGACAAAAACTTAAAGTTAGTTTTCTGCAGAAAGCATTTCGGAGCTACCGATTTGACGAACTCAGTGACATCGAAGCACTAACATAGTCTAAACATGTAGTTTTTGTTAGACCGAAATGTAGTTTAGTGACTCCGAGATGCTAGGGTCTCACAGACAAAGTGATTTCAGTCTCCCCGATCAGTACACTTCAGTCATACCGAGTTGTACTTGTGCAATGGCAAGGGACAATCGGTGTGACCAAAATCCTCAGATTGGTCGGTCTGAGATGGGTTCGGCGGAAACTTAACCCTAAGTTTTTGCATTGAATCTATTCTAAGGAATTTGTTTGATAGATAGATTGATCTCATACATGGGAAGAAGAAAGGCATTATACTTCGTGCAAGAATGGAACAACGGAAAGCACAAAGGGTCAAATCCGTACCCTAACTTGGTGACGGATTGCTACGGCGGCAGTGGCATTGAAGATTCCAATTGACGGTGGCGGAAACCAGCGGCGGAGGGTCACTGGCAAAGACGGCGATGATCCAAAGACCAAGGGGGCGGCTGTGCCGGGGCGCAAGCTCGTGCGGTTTCAAGTAATTTTAAACCATACGGGTACATGAGGTATATGTACCCAGGCGATGTCGTTGGCGCCGAGTGGAACGTCTCGGTGGCAACGATATGCAAAATTGCTAGCAGTTGCTGCAACTCGGTGTGACCGAATCATTCTAATCGGTGGTGGCAAGATGAAAACCTAGATCAACTTACTGATCTCAATCAGACCGAGTTGGATAGTTCGGTCTGGCCGAAAATCATTAATAGGTTTTGGTAGTTAAGCCCTTGACGGGTCGGTGGCTCCGAGTGCTCCTCACCTGGAGGGTCCGAGAGTGACTTGTTCAAACTTTGTGATGTAGCATGAATAGAGTTTGAGACGAGAAAAAGCATAGATAGCTAGAGGAAGTACTTAGGCATTATTGTCCATCCATTTGGCAAAAGAAAAACCAAACAATCAAAACAACAAATGGATGTCCTCGAATGGAGAATAATATGCAACCAACATGCTCACACAATAAGATAGCAAATAAAACATGTGGCAAATCATGCACATACACTCTATCATCTATCAAGCAATTGGCGATGGCTAGGTCATCTATATATGAGAATATTGACTGAGGAGTCAAATGAGAACATTTGATCGTAGGTCATACTCATCGTTTAAGCACAAGTGGGGTTACCACTTTTACATAAAGCATTGTTGTGTTAAAATCATTAGAGTTGCTTTAGCTCAATATTTATAGCAAAGCTCCCCCTAGATGTGATATCCCCCCTAAGAGGGATGAACTAACCTTGAGTTTTGTCGATGATGACTTCATGTAGATGTTGAAGATGTGGATGCTCAATGTTGATGTAGATCATTTGGAGCAATTCATTGGAGTGTTTTGCACTTTCAATACCTACATGGATTATTCCCATAAGGAACCGACAAGGATATCCATAGAGATAGAGTGAAACACACTTATGATCATGTCCACGAAAGCATTAGGTTACCTTGTCCCTTGTCTTACCAACAAGAGGGTTTGTGACTCCATGAACTAGTGCAAGATGTGAAAGTTGACTGCACTTGTCCTTGCCAAAATGAATATGACTGAAGTATGTTGGCGGCTGGAGTCACCCTCAAGAACTCTCTAGTTCTTCTTCTTTGGGATCCACATCAATTTGATGGGAATCCTTGGAGTTGTAGTCATACTTGATGAAGTAGAGCTTGATGTAGTCTTGGGAACCCACTTGACCATGGCCTTAGGAGCTTCTTCAAATGAATCAATCTCTTCTTGAAGCTTGTCCTTGCCTTTTAGCTTGTGGTCTTGTGGTGGAAGATCATCTTGAGCTTGCCTTCCATTGAAAGCGGTTGGGTCATACTTCTCTTGTTGAGGAAAAAACTTCGTGTTGGGACATTGATCTTCTTCCCACTAAACTCTGTCGGCATTGCACTTTCGTTCAAAACCACCACCTTGATTCTTCTGGTGCCTTCCTTGCTTACGTACAATTTCCTCTAATTGCTTACTTCCAGCAAGGCTCTTGTAAACACCTTTCTCTATAATTCCCTTCAATAAGCCATTTTATTGCTCAAGTGTAACTTGGCTAAGAGAATCAGCAGTGGAATCAAGAGAACTACTATAAGCACCAATATTTGATTTAACATGATTATTGTTACTAATAGAGGAAGAATCTTTCTTTTTCTTATTACTAGATTTTACTTCTGGCATATAAGTAGACAAGAGGAGACTTTTGGCATGATTAGAAGAACTCTTCTTTCGAAGATTATAATTGATAGCTTTTAGGAACTCATGCTCTTGCTCTAAATTTAGCTTCTCGAAGTGTACCTTCTCATGAGTCTTTAAGAGCTCTCTATGATCCTCTAGAGTTGTTTTATGAGCTAACTTAAGAGTGTTGAGTTCTTTAGTTGGACACTCAATTTGCTTCTTATCATTGTCATTCGTTTCATCTTGATTAGCATGAATATTAGCAATTTCATCATAGTTTTCATCACTAGTGTTGTCAACAAGTAAATCATCATCACCTAGCAAATCATCTTTATCAATATTGAAATCAACATACTTGGGGTGTGATACCTTAGAGCCTTTAGCCATGAAGCATCTTCCAATTCCTTCATTTGGTGAGTCAAATATGTCATAGGAGTTTGATAACACAAGTGCAAGTCGGCAACACCTTCATGTTGACTATATTCGGAGTCGGATTGATAGCTTCTCTCGGGGTAGTTGTCAAAGTCGAGACCAGATACCCATTCACAAACTTGAGCTTGATGTCTTCGTATTATGTAGCTCTTTGATGACTTGTCCTTCCTTTCCGAATCCTTGCTTCTGCGAGAGGGTATTCATTCATAATGATCATCTCTACTCCTTCTCTCTCCTGGTGGTGATTCATCTCTTTTACTTCTCTTATTAGGTGCATCTTATCTTTTCTTGTAGGGAGCGGTACACTCATTGGAGTAGTGTCCGGGTCTTCCACAATTTTAGCAATTACGATCCTGACTAGAAGATCTTTTGTCATTGTAGGACCTTGACTTGGAGCTTCTCTCTTTGATTCCACTCTTGTACAATTTACTGAAGTTCTTCACCATTAAGCTCAATTCTTCATTGAAGACTTGTTTCTCACTTGATGTTGTAGGATCATCATTTGAAGCTTTGTAGGCACCACTTGACTAGTTGGGGAGATCTTCCTTATCCTTGAGTGACATCTCATGAGCAACAATACTACTAATGACTTCCGTGGGCTTGAGATCTTTGTAATTGGGCATCATTTGGATCAGGTGCACACGGTATCATATTTTCCATCCAAGGCTCTTAGGATCTTCTTGATGATGAATTTGTCAGTCATCTCTTCACTTTCTAAGCCAGCAATCTCATTTGTGATGAGAGCAAGCCTAGACTACATCTTAGCAATTCCTTCACCATCCTACATCTTGAACTTGTCAAGTTGACTTTGAAGCACATCCAATTTGGATTCCTTAACGGACTCAGTACCTTCGTGCATATCAACCAAAGTATCCCAGATTTCCTTTGCATTCTCAAGGAGGGTGATTTTGTTGAATGTAACATCCCAAATGTAAAACCTTCCTTTCGTCAATGTATCAATTTCCATCTTCATCCAATTCATTGGGTCTATCATGGTTGGCTTCTTTTGGTTGCCTTTGTGTTGTTATTTGTTGCATTGTTATGCCATTTCCTTTTATGTATTTCTTTTATCATCCATGTGTGCATTGTGATCATTTCAAGTGTTGCATTTGTGCTTCTTGTAATGTTGCATTTCAGCATGCTCATCATGTGCATTGTGGGTTCCATGCATGATCACCCCTTGCATCACCCCTCCCTTCCTTCTCCTTCTTCTATTTAGCAAGTGCCATTTTTCACTCCTACTTTACTGTTCAAGCATCATGCCACTCACCTCTCTGCCAAGTTTCACCTAAATTGGAGTTTGTTTGGTTGGGATAAAAAATGCTTCAAGTTTGTACCTAATTCAAACTTGGAATATTTTCTACCTTTGAAAATTCTGAAATCAATTTTACCTTTAAATATTTTCTACCTTTAAATACTTCACCAAATCAAGATGTTGAGAATATTGTCATATTTCTCAAAATCCTTCCCACTTCCCCTGTGCTTTTGCTTTTTTCTGTCCGAAGAAAATAGAAAAAAGGAAGCAGCAACGGCAGCAGAGCATCCCAGCAGCAGCACCCACCTGGGCCTCGGTCTCCAGGCCGGCCCAGCTAGTGCAGCCCATCAGTGCGTGCACCAGCCCGCTCGGCCTTCTCCTCCCTGTCTTTTCTCACCTACGCGTGCTTGCACCGCCGCTAGCCCCTCGCCACGTGGCCCGATTGGCCCCGCTAGTTAGCGCCTCACTGTTCCCCGCACCCACCTTTTCCCTCTCCTCTTGCCGACGCCATGGGGACCGCGAGCACGAGAGCGTGCGAGCTTTTCCCCGTTGCCCTGGGCCCCTTTTAGCTCTCCCTCCTTCCCTACCTACCCTCTAGGGTTCCCTCTCCCTCTCCCCGCCGCCGCCAGGCCACCAAACCCTCCAGATCCACCGTTCTCCATTGTCCCCATACGCATCTCAGAGCACGGCCTCGTCGCCGGCGCGCTCCCCGTCGACCTCCACCCCGACGACCGTGTCCGTCAAGTCCGCCGTCATCGACTCCGTCGACTACTTCCCCTACGGCCCGAGGGACGCCAAGACTTTGCCGCCTTCTTCCTCTTCTTCCCCATCGGCCTCCGCATCTTCTCCGGCAAGATTCCGGCATCCCCGACCTCATTGCCTCTGTCCGAACACGCGCGCCTGTTCGTGATGAGCACCCGCGTCGCCCCGTGCCCTTCTTCCCCTCTTTTGCACGCTCCCTCGTCGCTAGCTGCTCGCGCCCGCTCGCGCCATCGTCGGACCCCTCTCCGGCGAGTGCTCCGAGCACCTTTCGCCGTTTTGGCCATGTCCACTAGGTTCCTAGCGCCGCGTGTGTCTGATCCACGCACTCCGCAACCCATTTAGGCCTTTCCTTCACTGTGTTCGCAATCGCCATCGTCGTCGCAGTCACCTCGTCGCCGGCGTCGTTTCTGTCGTCGTCCGGCGCTGCGCTTGCCTTGCGCGTGTGCCGGATCCCCTGGCGATCCCGTTGCACTTTTCCGCCGCTCCGCTAGGCCACCGGAGCAACTCCGGCGAGGCCTCCGCCGCGTTCTGCCACCGCCATCGCTCGCCCCTGTTTTGGCTCTGTTTCAGCCGCACGCGTGGTTCCACCTGTCAGTCTCACGTGTCGCAGACCCACCTGCCAGCCTCTCAAGCACACTCACACACACTCACTTGACACATGGACCTGCGGGCCCATATGTTAGCCACACCACCTCTGTCTCTAGCCAAATCGGGCAGTTTTCCATTTTGGGCCTTCCCCAAATCGAGCCTTTCCTTATCTGGCAAGTCCAGATCAGGACGTTTCCATTTTAGGTTTTTCCCATTTCTGTCTTTTTCCATTTTAGGCAATGTTTGACTTATTGCACTTGTGATGATTTTTCTACAGCAACCCCAACATATTATATATGTTTTTGGGGTGGAAAAATCCCACCAATCCAGTGGTGGAATTAGTTTTTGCATCTGAACAAGTTCATGAAGATGTCATTTTGCATCATGATCATGTTTTGTCATTTTTGTGTGATTTATTTGCCGCATGGTATGAGGTTGTTTGGCACATGGTTAGGTTCATTTTCATGCCTACTCCATGCTAGTATTTATTCCATGTCATTGAGTGTACCGTGATGAGTGCCACAAGCATGCAAAGTTGCTATCATGAATCTGTTCCTGCCATGTCCTGAAATTCCACCAAGTCTGAATCTGTTTATAAAACATGCTATCTTTACATGGGTGCCATCATATCTTCAATGCCTTTTTGTCTCATGTTCAGTAAGAGAGTTTGTTCTATGCTTTTAGTAGAAGCATGCCATGCCATTGTTTGCTATGTTAAGTTCATGTATCAGGTTGTTAGCTAGCTCTAAACATTGCTTCTTGAAGTAATTTTTGATATGTTAGTATTTTCACTAAGTCTGTGAAGCTGATATCTTTCGCACTTTTGCCATGCTTGTTTGAACCTGTTCTTGTGTGATTTAGCCATAGCTCAGTGTTCATGTTTTGTCAAGCATCTCTTGTAATTCACTGTCATATGCTTTGTTGCTATGTTGGAGTGCAGTAGCTTAGTTTCTTGTTGCATTCTAAGTTCTATCATGTTGTTAATCGCAGATTTGCGTCATTCTTGTGTTGCTTGCCATTTGCAAACCGTGCATCTGTTTTCGGTAATCCTTATATCGATTTTGACCGAAATCACCTCATATTTGCAGCGGCGTACTCGGTTGGCCAAGTTGATGCCTTGATCATTCTTTCCCTTCCGGAGCACGCATAAGCATTGCATATCATATCTTGCATATCGTGCCATGTTTTGCATCATGTTGCTTGTACATTGCTCCGTGATTGACTGTTATTCCATTGCTTGTGTTCTTGCTTTGGGTAGAGCCGGGAGATGAGTACGTGAACGAGGAACCTGTTGACTACGCTAACGAGGATCAAGCTTTCGTCAACTCTGAGAACATTGCAGGCAAGATGACCATACCCTCGATATAACGTCTATCTTTGCTTGGTAGTTGGTCGTTCTATCACTATGTCATGCTACCTACCACTTGTTATATCGTGCCTCCCATATTGCCATGTCAAGAGTCTAACCCACCTTCCTAGCACATCGTTGTTTGGCTATGTTACCATTTTTTCTCAGCCCCTTATATAGCGTTGTTAGTTGCAAGTGAAGTTTAAGTTTGTTCCATGTTGGAACATGGTTATGTTGGGATATCACAATATCTCTTATTTAATTTAATGCATCTATATACTTGGTAAAGGGTGGAAGGCTCGGCCCTATGCCTGGTGTTTTGTTCCACTCTTGCAGACCTAGTTTCCGTCATACCGGTGTTATCTTCCTTGATTTTGCATTCCTTACGTGGTTGGGGTTATGGGACCCCCTTGACTGTTCTCCTTGAATAAAACTCCTCCAGCAAGGCCCAACCTGGGTTTTAACATTTGCCACCTAAGCCTTTTTCCCTTGGGTTCTGCAGACTCAAGGGTCATCTTTATTTTAAACCCCCAGGCGAGTGCTCCTTTGAGTGTTGGTCCAACCTGGGCGATGTCCAGCGCCCCCTGGGCAACCAGGGTCTGTGCCAACCAGACGTGTGGCCCATCTGGTGTGCCCTGAGAACGAGATATGTGCGACTCCTATCGGGATTTGTCGGCACATCGGGCGGCTTTGCTGGTCTGGTTTTACCATTGTTGAAATGTCTTGTAACCGGGATTTCGAGACTGATCGGGTCTTTCCGGGAGAAGGAATACCCATGCAGGGTATAAACATTCAAGAGTCGCGCCCGCGGTTATGTGGTAGATGGGAATTT